>NW_008236478.1:9154752-9157210 GCF_000691975.1 Corvus brachyrhynchos
CAAAGCGACCGAAAAGTATATTCCTTCCATTGCTCTATCAGCAACTGAAGATAAGTCGGGATGCAGTATCTGGAGATTAGATAGGGAAGCAGCATGGTAAGGGAAGGTCTCGTTAAACCCAGATGAAATCTATTCTAGGGGCACTGTAGAGCAGAGATTAAAATTCAGGAGTTGGAAGGCAGTTTTTCACAGAAATGAAGAGGGAACAGCTTTGTGAAGCAAGAATCAAGGGCACATATATATTTAAATTCACAACTAACACAGGGGGCACATTGCTGAAATGCAGCAGTGCAGTGCACCCCATGCAACCAAAGCTGCCCCTCCCAGCAGCAGAATAAAGTCAGTGGAGTCTCTCTGTGGCACACTCAAACCCTATGGGATATTCCTATGGGATATAAAAAGCCCGCTGACTCGCTGGCATGGGGGCAACAGCAGCTCAGTCACGCACTGGGATTTTCTCTTGGAACACTTCGCGTCTCACTCCATGTGCAGGCACACAGACACACACAGAGTCCCCAGCCCAGTGGGGATGGGATATCCCAGTACCAAATGCTTCAGAAAGTTCAAACACCAGGCACGTCTGGTGGGGAGAGAGCACAGGCTTCAGCACCATGGGGAAGGAGGGCCTCCCAGGCCACAGCCCACCTCCAGCTCCAGCTCCTCTCCCATGGTGCCTGAGGCAGTATTTCCACTGAAGTCCTGTGTTTCCATAGACCCACGTTTGAGGCCCAGAGCAAAAGCAATCCTGGGATGAACCTGCCCTGCACAATGTGCAGAGGGCAACATAGTTGTCCCCAGAACAAGGAACGTGAGCTTTAAAATAATCTGGGGGGGGGGCCAGGCAGGGAGAAAGGACAATATCCTGAAGCATAAAACCACGTTAAGCACATTCGTTTTGCAGTTGCTCAAATATAAAGCCAAGCCCTGGAGCTCTGCCAGCCAGTCAGTATTTTTATGACTGTATCAAAGCACATGATAAAAACAAAAAGCTTAAGGGTCAAACTCAGTGCCAGGATTAGTAGCCAGCTGAAGTGAATAGCATGATACCAGGTTTGAACAGGATCCTCTGATCACAGGCACTTAAAACAAGTCTGTTTTCCTACACAGACAGTAGTCATGCCTGAAACCTGTGTGCCAAATTCCTCTCCTTCAGCCCGTTCAGGTGGGGAGGGCTTTCTGCAAAATCTCTAAACTATCCCCACCAACAAGCACCAGCAGAGCCTGCAGCTGTCTCGAGTCACGTACATCACCCAGCCGAGCACACTGTCCAGGCCCTTCCCTTGTTGCTATTTCAGTCCTCTAATGCAGACACTGCCCTGTCAGGACTGCCCCCCACAGCAGTGGAATATTTCCAAATATCCTTGCATTAGGCACTAATGGTATGACATGCTCACAGGTGAAGCCTGGAAGCATCAGGAGAAGAACAGGGTTCCCTTCTGAGTAGACCTCAAGTTCTTACGAGGAGGACTAGATATTTTTAATTTATTCAGAATAAGCGATCAGCCAACTTGTGCTGACGGATTTAAGAGAAGAAGCTGCATCAGAGATTCTGAAAGACCAAGGGGTCCTTTCATGCTACATCAGAAACTGTATGTTGGGAAAGGGAATTCATGGCAGAGCAGGAGATCTCAGCCCACGGAAACTGTCTCCATGGCTGCCAGCAGCTGAGACCCAACGAGCCACTTGGGAGCCCTGCTTAGACCGTGGCTGGTTTCCCAAAAGCCATGGTCACTCCAGAGTTACAAGATGGTTATACACCTGCGGTGCTACTTGCTGGCACTGCTCAGCTCAGAGAACAAAGGGTTTGCAGCAGCTCTGAGCTGAAACGCCTGGAACTCAAACCCATCAGAGACACCTTCTCACCCTGTGGGTATCAGTACTCTGTGCCTCCCTGACCTTTGTCCTGATAAGGCAGGAGGCAGCAGTGACAGGCATGTGAGCCAGGAGAGGGATGGGGCATGGGGTGGTGGCATGTCCCCTGCTGCCTGGCAGGAGCTGAACAGAGCCAGCAGGACATGGTGCCACATCCCCCCACTGCAGCCTCCTTCTGCATGGCCACAGAGCCAGGGCATCCAACAGAGACCTTAACTTCCAGCTAAATTTCTCATTTATCCAAGGAGACAGGAGGCTTCCCTATGGAATCATCTCCAAGAGTGAATTTTAATGCAATAGATCAGAGAGAAGCTTAAAGCTTGGGTTGTTTGCTTTAAACACTGGATGGCTTGGTTATTTTCTCCATTGGTTAAGCTCGCTTTTATGTTACACATAGAGATAATTTCTTCTTTTCTAGGGAAAAACTGGGAGTGATTTCCTTTCAAAAATGATTTTTAACTAAATAAAATTACTCATTTATGGCATTCAGCATTTTTCAGCAATGCTTTTAGTTTCTGCACAAGATGTAGTATTTTATTCCAGAGGATGAAAATTCAAATAAAAACCTTTTCCCACCTCTCTTTCA
>NW_008236478.1:9157248-9180312 GCF_000691975.1 Corvus brachyrhynchos
TTATTGAGCATTAACTGCAATGACAGTTCTTAAGTTTGTGTTATTTCACTAAAACAAGTTTAAAATGCACAATTCTAGCCAGTTGCCTCAATTGCAGACAGAAGCTCTCTTGCAACAGGAATTAAGGACAATTTGGGGACTGCGTATGCACAGTGGAGGTTTTTGATAAGTACATGTCACTGTGACCAATTTGCACACAATGACAAAATTACAGCTGGAGGAAAGCACTGAGGGAGCAAATGACCGAACAGAAAGAGTCTGGTCTCCCTTGTTCAAGCTGTTTACTGTTTACCACCCATCACTTCTGTCCCTAAGCTCTAATTTTATTTCACACAAGCTGGCAAAAAGCTCTCATCCTACAAAGTGGTGAGCATGCTCTACTCTCACACACCTCCCTCCATCATCAAGACTGGGTAGATTTAGGGCTGCAACTCAGCCCCAAAAACACAGCAAGATGGCACCAAACATCACTTCTAGACTGCCCCAGGCAAGCTGTAATTGTGATTAAAGAAGAATTTCTAGCTCCCCCAAGCAGTCTCAGCTCCCACTCAATTTTTTCTTTTGATCTATCTGCTCCCTTCACCAGATTTTTAAAGAGTTAACGGTGTTGTCTTCCCTCCTTCCTGACACTGTCTGACCTGCGGGGCTTGGCTGGGGCCAGACTCAAAGAACATCATACAATAATATGCCTCTTCTGATGCAATGTGTCTCTGTGAGAGATGATGTGGTTGTATCACGCCTTTGCATAAAAGCAGAGAGCAATTCCAGGGAAGAAAATGCAAAGAGGAACTTTTTTCCAGGAATAAATCAACAACCTGTCACAAACAGCATATGCAATAATTTCCTTGTTTACAGCTACAACTTGTCTGATGAAGCAATTAAAAAAAAACCCCAAAATATTTGTTTGACCTTCTCCCTTTCCTGAACCTAAAAAAGGAAGAGCACCGGTCTGACCACGCTCCAAAAAGGAAGCATAGCCTTACCCCAGAATATACTTTAAATGTACTTCATCTCTAGTAAAGCCCAAAGCTGCTGTAACACGTGACTCCAGAACCCTGGTGTCGCTGCTGTCACATCCCCACTCAAGGACAGCTGGGCAGGGAACAGAACTAAACTTGCAAGTGCTGTCTCTCCTTATGACTGCACACATCACTTGTACCACCCTATGGAGGCACGTGCCATTTGCTAAGCTGAAAACACTGACAGAGATGGAAAAATGCCCCTATATCCCCCAAAACTGAAGTAGGGAAAAGACAAGGAAACGACAATAGCTTGCACCAAGCTAAAAAACACCAGTGGCCACCATGGCCTTCATTAAGGTAATTCTGAAACTCTGATTTTAAAAAGACAGGAAATAAAAGGGGGGAGAAAAAGCTCACACAATGCTTGATTTGCCAATAGCAGTCTGCAGCAAGGGTGAGGACAGAAGCCATGTCTCCTGATACTTGAGTCGCTGTGAGAGATGTTTCACCACAGCTTTTTCCCCTGAGAAACTGCTCTCATTGCATCTGCAGTTCAAATATCCCTCACTTCAAGGGTCTGAAATATCAAAGCAGATGAGCCCTTCCATGCAACCCCATCCTCAGGTTGTTCCCCTTGCTGCCTGGAGGAGATGCTGCTCCTATCTTAAAGGGGGACATTAACAAACCAAAGACATTGGTTTTTGAGCCAGTTTCATGTGTCCATAGCAGACCAAACTCTGGAAAAACGGACATATTTTGGGTTGCCAGCCCAACTGCAGGCTTTGAACACAGAGTTCCGTGGACCAGTTTGTGGATCCTGGAGAAGGACTGTAATACCTTAATGACATGACATGGAAACAGGCAGTCCTGACACTCAGTGACAGACAGCCAGATCCAAGCTGGCCTTGAAGAGGGCAGGGCAGATACTGCAGTGTAAACCCCAACATCCAGGATGAGAAATTAAGTAAATACCCCAAGCTCCGTGCTGTCCCAGCTACACAAACCAAGGGCTACAGGCAGCTCCAGCTGCACCAAGTCCTGTGATGGCACAGACCCGCTTTCTTTGTAAGAAAAAAAGTAGGGAGAAAAAAAAAGTAAAAAAATATTGAAAGCAGATTGTTTTTTCTCATGTTTACTATGATCATTTTAGCATTCACAAAGAGAGATGTGAGAGTCCAAAAAGTTGCTTAAGGTCACCCCATGAATATGCCGAGGCAGACGCCTCCAAACTTGTGGGATGCACTGAATTACTGTCCATGCAGGACTTGCACTTACTTTCTTTTCTTGCCTCTTGGACCACAGCCATGGAGTTTGTAGCAGGTGCAATGCAGAAGAGGGCAAGCTATAAAGAAGTGGCTCCCAGGCAGACACCTTTGCACTGCAACTACACTGAGAACCACCTCAGGGTGGGTCAGCATCTCTGACAGCTCAGCTCTCCTAACCAGGGAGTGTGTGGGGACTACCAGGTGAGATCTGCAATCACACTTTTGGGACCAGGCATCTCTCACAGAGACTCAGACCATCCAGTGGGACAAACCTGCATGCACACCTCAGCCATGTCACAGATCAACTTGTCCCATCCTCCCATCTAAAACAGAGGAGAAAAAAGTACTGACCCTTGGAATTGCTCTGATGACTGAAGAGCTAGGTTATAGCACAGTCCTGAAGCTGACTCTTGCTTCTTGCTAAGTCTTATTCTGACTGTAAAATTAAACAGCTCATTTTAAAAGCAGTAAAATGACTCCCACTTCAGAACACAGCTCTCAGGGGGCAAAAAGAAAGTGTGCAATTTCAGCAGGGCAATGCATGAGATGGTCTGTTAATTACCAAAGGAAAGGCAGCTGGTTCAGTTCCTGCTATCTTAATCATTTTCCTCTCTTTGATGTCTTGATCACATCTTTTGAACAACACGCTTGAAGCATAACACTGCAGAGAACACTTATTTTCATAATGAAAGGGAAATATTTTGCTCCATGCATAATATTTAGTTATCCTGATAGGCTGCACTGATAGGGCTTTATATATTGTGTTTTCAAACTAATGCTGAGTTTAAAAGCCCTGCAGGGCAGTGCAAGGCTTCTATCTAAATGATAAATATGTAATCGGTGTACGTGTCCAGCATCCTTTAAAGTGATATCAAATGGTTTCTAATAAGAAAGATGCAAGCACCCAAAACTTTCTTGTCCTAAAGGCATGAAAACGGTTTACTTGTTTCTCATTTTAGTTTTCAAAGTTAAAATTTCTAGGCCATATGAAAATGACATTAATCCTTTGCACAGCGTGACAGCATATCCACTGTTGCACAAAATAGACAATCAAAAATTCTCTCCCACAGACATCAGAGACGGCCAAAAATCTGGAGCAAGCACACAGTTTTGAAAGCTGCCAAGAACAGGATGGAGTTTTGTGAGAGTTTCAGTGATCTATAGAAAATAGATTTGCACGTTCCTTCACACGGCGCTCCAGCAACAGGGAAAGCTGGAGGATGACCCAGCTACACGTACATGGCACTGAATTCCTCGAGAGGCAGCTGGCCATGAGCACTGGGACAGCAGCTTTCTACAGCTGCCTGCAGTTAGAAGGTCTTTCCTTAATAAATGGGCCCCATTCAGTGTGGGCTGTGATTCAACCTAGCCTAACTGTAAATCCGAATCTGAAGTCAGTAATGATATCCCCATCAGGCTGCACACCAGAGTAAGAGGTAGTGAAGCATGCAGGAGAACTCACTAAAAAAGATGTTCAGAGACAGGAAAAATGTCTCCAAAATGCTTACAACCTGGGCAGAAAGTTCAGGGTTATGGCAAAAAATCAGCTTTTGCTCTAATTCTCCATGTACAATCTGAGTCTTGATATTACAGGTTACACTGAATCTATCAAAACAAAACCTAGCTGCGGAGGAGTGACTTCAGGATGCAGACTTTACTTTAAGCACAACACCCATTTCCTCACCCTTTTCACTTGAAACCAGATGCTTTTATATTTGTGTGTGTGACATTTACACTTAACAATGCAGACTCTGGTTGAATTTGCTGAAACAGTGAGTAAAGCTATGATTAAACTACTTCCTGTATGCAGAGGCACTTTGAACACCGTGTGTGTCACGGAGACTGGCGAGTCAGAGGCACAACCACTGCCCAGCTGAGGGGGTCAGATGTGCTTCGAGCTGCAGCTGGACAGATGTGGGAGGCAGCTGGTCACTGCTCACCATGGCCCAGTGCTGCCCCTTCCCTCCTGTGGTTACCATCACCATGCATCTGCCAGAAGGACCAGGTGTGCCGCCCCTTGAAAGTACAGAAGAGGAAAACCCTACAGGAAATGGGCTCTAGTTAATCCCCACTGGTTTGGGAGGAGGGAGGATCTGTGGGAGGATGTGACCTGTGGTTGGGAGTAGCTGGAAGAGATGACACTGTACCCCAGCACAGGATAGCATCCCTGACCACAGCTCCTGGCTTCCACCAACCGACATCAGAGCTTCTCTTCCAAAAAAGGAAATAATTTGGGACTCTTTTGGCTCCACAAATTGGCTAACCACAGTCTCAGGGAAGCACCAAGACAAAGAGGATGCAGGGAAGAGGAGCAGGGCTGCCCCTGGCTCAGCAGCACTGTCACCCTACACAGCAGAAGCCTGACTGGCTCTGGGACCCAGACCCATCTGGTCCTGTGGTGGGAGCTGCATGGGGTGTTAGAAAAGGGGATGTACATCATGCCCCCAGATATGCAGTAACGACCTGAAGTCACTCATACCACCAGCACATGGAAAGAATAGGGACACAAACACCTTCCCAAACACCTCCACTCTCAAGAAATGCAAATTTAATTGAAGTTGAACTAGAACAACAAAATTAAAGGGTTGAAGTGCATCAGGAGCACTTCGGCTGGAGTCAGGATCCATGGGACAATGGTTAGAGAATGTCTGAATCAAGTCAGGGAGGAGTGGAATGAAGGAAACAGCTTACAATGCCCACAAAACTTCAGCAGAGGCTCTTCTCTGCCATTGCTTTAGTGGTGCAGTGCAAGTGGCCTTTGCTGGGTGTGTTACTGCCCTGCAGAGGGGCAGGGCTGTTGTGGCTTAGACCAAGATCCTCTCTCCTGCACTTCTTCACCACCCACCTGAGCTCTGTTAGCAACCAGCAAGCTCTGGAAAACATGTTTAGAGGTGCTAAGACTGCAGTTGTCTCTAGTCCCCTCTCTAGCAGAATTTTTGACCCATTTCTACCCACATTCATTTGACACCTTCTTCCTTGTCCTTGTACTTGCCCCACTGCAGAGCAGCTTTCAAAAGTCACTCACTTTCATATTCAAAAGAATGTTTCTATCTCACATTAGGGTGCTGCAGAGGCAGACCCAGTCTGAGGGCAGCCCAACAGCCAGCCCAGATTCCTGCCCAAGTGACAGAGGCCTTCCATGCTCTACTTGGCCTTTCTCCAGTGAGGTCCAAAGAGTGGAGAAAGGCAGGGATCAGCATTAACACATGCCAGGCAAGTCAGTGGGAGGCAGGGGAAGGTACTGCCCAAGTATGAGCCACACATATCCTGCCCTTATAGGAATGGTGGGCAGACAAGGCCATGGCCCTTCACTGTCCTCCTTGCTGGGAGCAGAAGAGATACACACCCCTCAGCCACAGTTTCATTCTCTAATTTAGCATGCACAGAGCAGAATTCTACCCAGCCAGTTTCCAAAAATAAAAATAGACTGAATTTTGTTGCTGGGACAGCCCCCTACATCCACAGAGCCAGTAAGGAGCTATTCTCTGTCTCGGTGCTGTCCCCTGACAGCTGAGCCACCCAGGAGCTGGGATGTGCCAAAGAAACCCTCATGGCTGCAAGGCCAGCTGAGAGCCCAGGAGAAGCTGAGCCAGTGCATTCTGCAAAAATGTCAGCAACAGTTGCTGCAGCAACTTCAGTTTCTTGCCCCTGCACGTACAACTCTCCCCCAGCACAGGACAGCCCAAGTAATTTCTATCATCAGGGGTTTGTGCTCTCTGGGGAATGCTAAGCGTGCAGCTGAATTCTGATTTAAAAATTCATATTTATTAGGAAATTACATGTCTAGTGGGTTAATGATATATTTCACTAGAGAAGTTTTAGGGCATCCTAAGGAATATTACTGTATCTCTAAATAAGACTGAAAGACACTTAGTGTGTTGGAAATTTGGCCTATTTTCAGCAATAGCAATTATAATAGTTTTTATATCCTGTTTCTCCTCCTGCCAGCATGAAGGAAAACTCTTATAGTCTAAGACAACAGCAACTAACACAGGATAATAAAACCACAGATTGTAGAAATACAAAGACGCTCAAAATAAATCAAATTAGAAGATGTAATTTAAGAGAGGGGAGGCATCTCACGTTGTGATAACAGACTCTCTTGCTGGCAAATCCTTAGCATTCCATGGCCAGAATCATCATTAGCATGTTTCTTTACAAAGATCTATTATACCAGGGCAGAAATGAAAAGATTTCCCCGCCACAAAAAACAGTGAAGCAGTGGGAGTTGCAAAAGAGGCCTTTGATTCATCCTTAATTCACCATATAAATAATTTAATATTGGGCAAACATCAAACCACACTGAAGAGATGCAACCAAAAGCTCCCAATCCCTGAAGCCACTTCAGTTGGCTCACTAAACCACGCAACACTGATCACACACATTACCAAAGTGCTATGATTTACCTTATTACATGCATTAGTTAATTCTTGGCATCTTTGCATAAACTTTGACCTGCACTGAAAGACCATTTGACTCAGTTTATCTACAAAGAAAGAAGGTTAGCTCCACCATGTATTTGAGGAGACTGAGTTCGAGGCAGGGTGAGCACCCCACTATTCATGCACTGTTACTTATTAAATTGCAGTAAATGGCCCATGAGATTTAAATGGAGATCAAAGGGAGACCAAATCCTGTCCCTGCAATTTTGGCAACAGCATCTCTTTGCAAGATCAGTTTTGAGTGTGTGGAGTCAAAATCATTGTTATAGTTCACTGCTCAAGCATGAGGAACCTCAATTCCTCTGCCCAGCAAACCTCCATGGACACAAGCAGGAATTCAGATGTAGCAGAGTTACCTGGTAAAAGTCAATTGGTTTTCTTCCTCAGCTGCACACTCCCAGTAAAAGAGAACTAACCAATTTTTGAAGAATCACATCAGAGAAAAAACTTCAGAGGAAAGAGTTTTGCAATAAATGTTCTTAATTTTAATCCCCTTTCTATAATCTTTATTAGGGTAACAAAAAGTCTAGTAAGTATTTTATAGCCAGAGTAGCACTGCTGAGTGTTAGCCTCTCTTTATCTAAGATGAGTGACAGCTGTTGGAATCCCCCCAGCCCAACTCCTCCTGCTAATCCCCATCTGCCAGTGAGGCAATGTGACCTCAGGAAACGGGCCCAGTATCTTGGGCACATTATCATTAACGCTGGCCCACCTTCCTACTTTACAATTGGTTTCTGTGCCTTCACAGACACAACATCTCTGGGGAGGCTGGAGGGGGAGCCAGGCAGCTGCTGTTTGACCCAGGTGCTTGCAGTTGCACCTGACACAACGTGGCTCATTCTACACTCAAGGGTCCCAACTATGCAACTGCCCAGGAGATGCTTTTTTGTCTCCCTACTGGTCAGCGGGGAGTGCTGGCCCCAATTCCTCAGGCCAGCAGCTAAAGAGATGAGCTCCTTGATGTGTTCAGCAATCACCTAAAACAGTTAAGGACAATCCTTGTTCTTGCCCCAGAACATATTCAGGCAGCCAGAGCAGCAGTGGAAAACCAGAGTCACACCTGACACTGGCCAGGACCAGATGAAGGGATGCTGGAGTGGGCAGCTCAAAAACTTCCAGAAACAGTGCAGTTTCCAATACACTCACCATCTCCTGAGAAAACAGTCTCAGACAGGTCTACAAAACCGCAGTCAAATCCCAAATCCACTCTCTTGGGGCTGCTCTTTCCTAAGATCTGCTCAGTGACAACAGGCAAGTTGTGCCAGGTCTCCCACCTTGCAGGAATAAAAAACGCCCACTAAGATTCACACTATTTCCATGCAGGACTGCATGGGTTTCACCAGGGGTATATGAGTGTTTCACAAGCCTTGGAGAAGCAGTTAGCTGGAAGCACAAAGCATCACTGCACTCTCACCAGCCCTGGCTCCTCCCCACCACCCATTTTTAGTCTCTCTACATATGAACCCTTTAGACAGAAAATGTACAAAGGACCTGCCACTGAATAATCATCACTATCCCAGCTCAAAGGTCCCCCTCAATGCAGAAAGATGGTTTGTAACCTTCTGGTTTTGCCTTTAGCAAATTACATTCAAGACTTGCAAGAGCTTCCGTCATGATCCCCCACACAGCTACCTATTAGTGACACTCACAGTAGGCACATGCTCCAAAGTGCTTCTGTAGTTCCACTGATGTTTGTGGAAAAGTGTAAAGATACCAACTATCATTTTAACAAGTGGTCTCTGCACATTTTTCATCCACTGAACAGTGAATTTAAGTCCAAGAAAGCCTGTGTTACTTACATCAGGCTTCTAAAACAGACCAGAAAGCTCAGTGTGAAAACTGCCTTAAAACATAAGGGACCAAATTCTCCTCCTGGGTCTCCCAAAGAAAATAGCCTCTAAGACAGAGTTCAACATCTGAAGGGCAAATGAGTCTCAGCCTGCTTTGATGAAATAGGCTACAGCCATCCTAAAGCCTCCTTAGTTCACTGACACATCTTGTAGGACTGATTTGTTAAAAAAACAGGCACTGAGCGTGCCAGAGAGGACACTGAGCAATCTTCGTGTCAGGTCCTGGGAATGTTCCCCAGCACAGGGGGATGGAGAGACATCAGCCAGCAGGATAGCTGGCCAAACAGCCAGGGTCAAGGACAGCTTTGGACAAGGAACTCGGTACTTTGGAACAGAGTCAGCACCCAGCTTTGTAAAGGGGACAACTTCAAGTGACACAAATTTTAATGGCAGTAGATCTATAAGCTCACAACTAAGACTCACAAGGACTGAAATCCCAGGGGTTGCTATGGCCTTTTCCTTGCCCCTGAGACAAATGCCAAAAATACTAAAAAATAGCAGATATGGAAGCTGAAAAGAGAGGGTGTTTTTCTGAAACATCCCAGCATCAGTTTTGGATCATCAGCATCACAAACCAGCCTACAAAGGAGCTTGCTGATAATTGCCCCAGCTTACATGTAAGATGTGGCACATCATTTCAGTGTCTGCCAACACTACAAGCTCCAAATGTGACCCTGGCTCCCTTCCCCAAGCACTGAGAAGCTCTTGTTATGTTTGGCTCCCCCCTTGTTCTCCCTTCACAAAAACAGCACACTTCCACAACGTCAGTCTGGAATTATTTACTGCTGTTGAAGCTCAGATAGAAACCGCAGGCCACCTCTCCTCTCACCCAAGCAGGACGTGCAGAAGTTGTCCAAGTGAGAGGGGGCTTCACCCAAACGCTCCAGCAACCCTGTCAGGAGCGTCATCAGGCAAGCTGCTGCCCACTAAAACCATGCCCTTCTCTCCCACTCCATTCCCAAGACCTGCTGAAAACTGGTTTATCTGTGCTATCAGAACATTAAATACACACCATCTGCTTAAAATTACCTTCATTAAAGCTAACGTGAGAACATAATCAGCCACAGTTTCTCTGCTCGGCTTTTGTAAGTGGAGTGTCACTTGCAAGGCTTTGGGACTAGCTCTGAAACTCCCTGAAGGGAGGGAAATGAAACTGTGAAAGAACCCCAAGGTGCAGGCATCCTCCCTCATGCTGACACAGCACACAGCTCAGGGACAGGATAGGCCCAGGAGCCCGTCTACTCCAAATCACACCTGGCCACATCTGGAAAACCACCCCATCGAGGTCAAACTAACTCTTGGCAGCTGCATCTGGTCCCTGCCAACATGAGCAAGGCTGTGCCCAGCAGCGCAGAGTAACCCACCACATGCTGGGTTGCCCACACTGAACTGTTGTCCGTGTCTGGGCTAAACAGCTCACTTGTGTTCAGTCTGCAGAGACTGCAAGAAGTGAGGCAGGAAAAGCTGTTTGCTCTCTACCTTTGAGGGTGGAGGCCAGAGCAGCTCAGCAGAATGAAGGCTAAGAAGGAACATGAATATTCTGTACAAAGTAGTGGAGAGAAGCGAATCAGGAGGTTGAATCAAACAGGATGAAGAAACCTGTTTACGCAAAATGACAAAACTGGTGTGAGAACAGGAGGCTTGTGAATAATAAAAGGTCTGCACTGGAAGTCATTTAACCATCAGAAGAAATTTGAGGCTTCCAATCAAGCCAACCCAACCACCCTGAAGGTTCTTATGTGGGAATGCAATATGCTTGTACAGCATTAATGACCTAGATCTGTCCCAGGTCTGTGTTCTACAGTTCCGTGACCCACTCAGTACTTTCAGCCATAAAAGACACACTTTTTTCCATCAGCCCATATTATCCACTAGTCTCATGACAGCTCTGAGAAGGCACTTCTGCAGGAGACAGACATACTGCTGCAGACACAATGCTCTCCCTGTCTGATCTGCCTACCTTGCAAAGAGGTGCTGATGTACAGAGTGTTGGGGGACCCTTGGATGATAGGCACTAGATAAGTACAAAGCCTGAATACATATTAATAGTAGTACCAGACATGGTATCTGACAAAATAAACTGCCACTTGACCCAAGGCTGGGAAACAGAAAGCGATCTGCCCAGATGGGCAACACTGGCCCATAGATGTGATGGGATCCAAAAAGAAGTGTATGGAGCAGGGGAGGGAGCTGGAAGTGGGAGAGTCACTTCCTCACAGCATGCACTGTGCTTCCTGACTTCATCTGGTGGAGACTAAACAGCTCTCACTGCTAGGAACAACATACAGCAAGGCTCAGCAGCCTGAGCTACTGCCATACACCTAAGGGACACCCAGGAAAGCATCAGAAGACACAGGCTGGGCAGAATGAAGCTGTATCTAAGCTCAGCATTCTGTTTTTAATGGAATTATTAAAACAAGTAGATACATAAAATATTATATAATAATAATAGAATTATTATTATATAAAACGTAGATGGTCTCTGCAGCGCAGAGAACTCAATGTGCTTAGTCTTAAGCAGCTGGCAGGTAACAGACTTTCTGACCCAAACACATGACTTGACTGCTGTGTTTAATAGCAGTCTTTACCCCAGAAATCTGTCAATTTTTGTTTGAACCACTTGTCCTTTCAGTCTTAGTATCACTTATCAACAAGGTGTTAAAAACCTAATTACATAAATAAAATTTAATTTTATTCCACCTTGTACTCAAGAATGCTGTAATTCCTCACTATTGTCAAGAGCCTGAACCCATTCATCATCTACCCATGCCTGTATCAGAAAACTTTGTGCTTTGCATTCAGAAAAGCATCTCTCTCTCCTCTTTCCTCTGCTTCTACGCTTCAGCAGGATATGATTTCAGACAGGTTTGGTATGAGAAAAATTGGAGTGTTCCCAGCCCCGGAAAGACCAAGCAGAGGTAGGGATGGGAGGTTTGTCTGTTTTTAGCAGATTAGATCCTGACCACTGAAGGTAACTTTACAAATCTTTTCTTTCATATCCTTCACAGAAACAGCTGGAAGTAAGTCTAGAAGCAAAACAAGGAACAAGAGTTACAAGAATATTATAAGTGGTTTTATTTGATCAGTGGTGAGTGTTGTTTCTGAAAGCTATGGAAGTTAATTTATAATGTTAGCAATTTGACAACCACTCTTTTTAGTAGGAACTCAGCTATTGTGTTTTGAAACAAACAGGATCTGACATGGGCAGGACCTTGCCTGTGGCTATGACTTGGCTAATATTTTATCAACTAGAAGCAAGGCTGGGCTGCAAAACCCTTCACCTTGTTTAACACGTCGGATCCAAGAGTTTGTCTTGGCTAATGTAACCAGAAGATCAGGGTTTACAAACCAAGGCATTTTTTCTAAACAGGTACAGGAGCCCCATCTGACACAAATACATTGGAAAGGCTACCCACAACTGCTAGACCCTACACGTTTCCCATAAAGCATCATAGGTTTTTGATGGACACAGAGATCAGAACACGGACAACAGTGGGAAAAAAGAGCCTGGGAACTCAGATAAAGCCCCAAAGTCAATGGACATTTGCTGATGACAGCACTGCACAGTTGGCTTTGGTGCTTGGCTCCTGGTACAACAATGACATAACGCTGTGTTTACTAGCAGGGAAATCTGAGGGTTGGAAATGGATCTGTAAAAAAACCACTAACACGTTTTTTTGACAAGCCAACAGATTAACATCTATTGTCACTGGGGCAAGGCCAGACTCGACTGGAAATGGTCCAGGAGTTTGATGTCACTGAGAGGCTCACAAGGACGTCAGCTGAAGAGCGTTCCCATGTCACCTCAGCATTTACTGCAGCGCTACTGCCTGAAGCCACCACCGCCTTCTGTTTAACCCTTTCTGCCACAACGTGCAGTAGGGAACATATCGGCCTTTCAGCAATAGAAGTTTGACCCAGATCTTCTACTGCTCATGTTAATCAGATGCAGAAGGTTGATAAAGGGCCAGGCAGGACAGGCTGCTGGCAGATAAAACACACATTTGATCAGGTCTGGACTGTCAGTCCTTTGCTAGTACTAACTAAAGTCTCTCTCTTTCTACAAATACAAACAGTGGACATCCTTTCTTCATTTGACTCCTTAGGATCTTTTCAAATCACCTGTGAGCCAAATCACATGGCCAGTTGCACCCTCACCCCATCTGAGTCAAAGTCTTTATCATAACCCAGGTAACGCCTCTCACACACAGTCAAGAAGTTTTAGCTCCACACAAGATGCCAGCAAAGGATACCTGGAACCCCATAAATACCAGTGCCTGGCAGAGAACAATCTCACTCTTATCAGATGAATCAGGTCCCTGATGACTCAGAATCACTGTAGGGATAACATGATGGGCAGAGCCCCAAAAGCCCTTGGCACACAGGGAAAGTGTTGGGTCACCTTTCCTCAGAGAAGGTAAAAACATTAGTGCTATGCTCTCAGTGCTTCCAGAGACCCTCCAATCCCAGAGGAAGGATCTGGTGATTGCCCACAAGATGCTCTTCAATCTAGCCCTACTGCATTTGGCAGAGCACCTAAAACTCCTGAATTAAGACAATGGGAAATAACCCCATGCTGTGGGCAGTGTTAGAGCTTGCCAGAAGAAGGGGGAAAAAATGGAACAATAAAAGAGTATTCTTAGGGTCTGGTCAGGACTGTGGCATCAGCTCTAATGGAACCAATTGCAAACTTCTGCTTTCCACCTCGTTTCTTTGACCATGCCCTCCTCTTGCTCCAATGCAGAGCAATCAGAAGTGAAAACAAAGCAAAGCACCTGTGTGCACAGACAGAAAAAGACCTCACACCAAAACCCCAATCCCTACTGAACATCTGCTCACTCCCCCAATGTAACGAGAAGAATTCTGTAAAACAACAACCCCAATGGTTATTCTGGCCAACACCAGGGCATGCAGATGTAATCTCACTCACAGCTGAAAGGGTGGTGGAAAACCAGCACCACCACAGCCAAGCAGTCTGGCCAACACCATCAGCAGGGAAGCCAAGGGGCTGAGCAGCAGTGCCTTGCTCCCAACCCCAGCTGTGAGTCCTCAAACCCCACTCCCCTGGGCCAGAACCCGAGTTCTTTCAAAACAGGAGATCCCTCCAAGACAGCAGTGCCTCACACACCCGTCCACAGTCACCCTCTAGTGCCACCAGCAAATTGCCATTGCTGTTCAAAAGGCCACTGGTCCTTACAGCACGAGGACAGAGGGAGGTTTAAGGACAGACAGATGGACTCTCCTGCACAGACCACACCTGCAATCTCCAATTGTTACCCATGGAAAATTCACTGATAATATTTTTAGTTTAAATGGAACTATTTATTCTGGGGGTGTCTGTATTAAAGGACAAAATGCAAGCTACAGCTGCCCAGCTCAGAAACAGGTGGAAAGCTGCTTCTCCAAAACAGTCCAGAGTTTTGACACAGACTGCTACAATCACAAAGACAGCAGCAAAAGTTTAAACAGAAAATTTCTTCTTGAGCAATAACAGCCAAAACACTCTTCCATATGCTTCAAGTGAGAGTATTCCAGAGGCTGGCTATTGCACTAGATTCCTTTTGAGTAAAACATCCTGGGTTGTCTTTATAAAACACTTTTTGCTGAAAGGTTAGACGAAAACTTATCTGAATTCAGGGAAAAAAAAAAAAGAACTTGTTAAGGACATCCAGGACTTGTAAAATGCACAAGGTACATGCTACCTTCTGGTACGTGGAAAACCAGCATGGATGTTCCTCTAGAACAAGTAATTTTTTATTCTTCTCTAACAATATCTTGTTATTAACAGAAAATCAGCAGCCTTTTTATTGATAAAAAGGGGTATTACCACAAGTGCTGCTTCAGGGATTCTAGACAGTTTCACCTGATACAGATATATTTATAAAACACACACACAGAGCTTCCTATTGCTGGCTTTCCTCTGTGCGATCCCAGAAGCCAGCTCCAGAGCCTGTTTTAATTCCACTTGGGAAAATGCTGAACTGTCTTCCTGGGACATGTCTGGGAGATGGGGGGCGGGACATGCACTTAATCTGCTCTCCATGGCTTTCTTCCAGAAAAATACTTCACATATCCTTGTTTGTTTGTTTTTAAATTCTAAGTGATTTTAATGCCAGTGAAAGTTGCTGGAGCGATAGCTCTGGGAAACTGCAGGCCTCCCACTTAGGCACTAGCAGGGGCTGTGCCAGCTGCCCTGATTTTGCTAAAGACCAGGAGCTCAGCTCAGCTGCCTCTTCTAGCATCCGTCCCAGGAAAAACCATCCCTCAGCTCAGGCTGCTCAAGATGAGGCAGGTGTCAGAGCATCAAATTTTCAAGCAAAGTAAATATACTGAGCTCAGAGACAGAGCAGCAAAGCACTTGTAGGGCATGGGAATTGAAAAACACTTAAAACTGATTTTCAAAGTATTTTGCTTGGGGTCAGAGGGGTTTACTGGCAGGCTTGCACCTTCCGGAGAGGGGAAAATGAGGAATAACCTTCTAGGCACAAAAAATACATGCATGAATTAATGCATAAATAATAGATAACCTTAGTCAAAGAGTAGGAAAATCTCACAGGATGCTGAGGGAGCAATTAGAAATCTCATTTTCACAAGAGTTAGGAAAGCAGTAATTGAGATGTTCTCAGTTGCATCAAGCCCCCGAGGGTACAAGAAAGCTTGGCAAGAAGATTCCACCTGTGCCAGGGAGCTTTCCTGACAGGTGATATGGAGACACCAGAGAGAGGTCAGACAGCAGCAGCCAGCAGCCTGCTGCCAAGGACTACTCCCAGAAAGACCATACTCCATGCTTCACCTCAAGTACTTCCACAGACCCCAGGGCTCCAAGACAGGGAGGAACGACCATGAGGAACAGGCTCAGAGTTGACAAGCACGGCTGGCATCCTAGATGTGTGTTTCCTCAGAGGGGAATGTAGCTCTTATGTCATCCCATTCACTCCCGTGTCGGCTGAGCACCGCCAGGGAAGCAATGGCCTCGCTCCCGTTTCCGGATGACAACCTGACCTTGGCCATCCCGCAACCTCTGCTCCCAGGGGTGGCCCTGCCAGGAGAGGAAGACGACCCAAACTTGGGGGTTTCAAAACTGATGCCAGCAGTCAGCCCTGAGGTAACACCTGCATCTTTACACTTTTTATAAAGTGAGTAAATCCTGTTGGCTTTGCAGCAGAGCTCACTGAGATCCAGAGAGCCTAAAGGCCACACTGGTTAAAGGCTCTTCTACCACACTGCACAATGTCCTGTGTGTATCATACTGGACGTTTGTTCAGACCTTTCTGGGTGATTTATGAACTTCATGTGTTAAAGTTTGCCTTTATAGGCATGCCCTGGACAGCGGAGAACCACGCTTCCAGTATTTCTGGGGCAGCTTGGAAGATTGCAGTAAAGGAGACGGAATGGCGGTGTGGAGCTCCTGTTTAAACACAGCTCTGGTCAGTAGAGATTTGGCATGTTTCTCCCTATGAACAGAGATTGGGGTGTTTTCCTTGTAAACAAGTTTGCATCAAGCCTATAAAACCACGCTGCTGACTACTGAGAGCATCAGAGCCCAGTGCATCCCTGCGTTTAGCCAACGTGGTTTATAGGAAAAATAAAACACGCCCCACTGGTGAGAGAAACAGTGCCAGCAACGTATCAAAACATTATTATTGCCAGTCAGGTTTCAAACACAGCATGTGTGGGACCACACACACATTTATGGACACTTAGAGACTATGAATATTTTATTCTGTCCAATGAGTCAACTCTCACAAACTGAAGAAGTTGCATTATAATAATACAGAATTACAGCCTTGTTGTGAAGCCATGGTACACCCAGAGCAGTCAGTGTCTACTAAGACCAATTAGAAATACACTGCAGCAAACCAGTGCAACATGTGATACTCTGATGGAGACACAAATCTGGGGATGTGTATTCTGCCCACAAAAGCAGAATGCTTCCAGTCCAAGGACTTGGTTGGTTACCTACACATTGAGCTCCTCTTCCAAAAACTGGAATAAGAAGCAGCTTTGTCAAAATCAAAAAGCATGAGAGGACCAATTAACACCATTACCACACTTAAGCACTTACAAGTACTACAATGCATAGAGTAGTTCTTTGCTCTACCTTCACCCCAGGGCAATCTAAAGGTTATTATCCTTCCTCATGCCCATTTTTTGCAATAAGGCCTAAATGCTCACCGGACAGCAGCCTGGGTTACCACTATGCCATGACAATCACCTGCTCAGCTGGTCGAGATTGTCTCACTGCTCCCACCTGCCTGTCCCTGTGTGTCATCACCTGTCCCTGACAGCCCAGTGCAGACACCATCTTTCAGGTCTGTCTGCACATGCTTTAGTGCAAAAGCCTCCTTGCTTTGTAACAAATGCTCTCATGCATTCCAACCCTCGTCCCATATTTATAAATACATACAATGAGAATACCATATAACTGACATCTAGTGAATGTGAGCTTGAAGGAGTAAATTGGTATTATTACTGTATATTTATCTCAAAGGTAGAGCAAAGAGTGAGAACACTGAAGTGGGAAGGCTCTGACTAAGCTGAAAGATATTCCACTTTAAAATCCTTTGAGGTGAAGAAAATCACCTGGTTTCCTTTTGTTTTACCCCCCCCCCCCAAAAAGCGATGATGTCCCTGCCCAAAAGAGAATAACAAACAGATCCTGGAGACTGAATTTTTGCGTTTAAAGTAAAGACAAAGGAAAATGCATTCTATTAAAAAACTTAGTAATTACAAACTTCTCAGTAAAAGTTTCAATAAAGCCTCTCTAGAGGTGTGAACCAAAGCCCAGGAAAGTTACTGGGAGGGTTTTTTCCATCAACTTGACTGTATTTGGCTTTGACACTACCTGATTAAACAGCAGACACCACCAATTTCAAACAGTATGCTACTGTGCTGCTCTCTGCCTTCTCCATGCAATATTTACACAGCACGCTCCAGGCGAGAAGGTGTCTGCTCTGGCTACATGAAAGCATCCAGCCTCACAATGTCACACACCACACGGTGCTGTCAGCCCCTCTCATGATCCTGCTCTTCCCTGTGGTTTCTGGGGACCAGTTCCCTTTGCGTGAGGAGGCACAGATTAAGAGGATACAGCATGAAAAACGAAGATCAAAAAAAAGAAAACCATTTCACATTAGAAGGTCCAGCTGCTTCCTCCCAAATGACTAAATTAGAGAGCTTGTACGTCACCTCCTGCCTCAGGTAGGGTCACATTGAATCCCTCTTCCTGTTTAATCCATATAAAATGGGAAATGGGTTTTGAGGAAGACAATGATTGAATAAGAGAACAGTATTTTTTCAGACTGTGTACTTTTTGTCAGATAATTGCAAGACTGCTTTGAAAGCCAAAGAAAATAACACAAAATGCTGCCACACACTTCATGGATGGCTTTGGGTCAACCACTTAACTTCTTGCCTCATGTTCCCAGTGAGGGTACCAGCATGTATCCTACCCTGCAGGGACGGGAGGAGGCAATGCCTTGGAGCTGGGTCTCTAAGGGCCGGCGGTGTGGGTGAGATGCACAGACAAGCTGCTCTGGGATGCAGGAAGTCTGGGCTCCCTTTCCTATTCCAACAATTGCTTCCTTAGGATGTCTGTTCACCTCTCTCCATGATTTGGCGTCTCAGTTCCTCTCCCTTTTAACTCAAAAGCAGTGAGACTGGTGTAATTTTGACTACAACCCATCAAGCTGTATTTCACCAGTGGGCTCCAGCACCCACACACTGACCCCAGGCAGGGCTCTCGTGAAGCCAGAGGTCACTTGCAGCTGTCAGCAGCCAAAAGCATTTGTGCTGTCTCTTAGGACATCATCTCCCTGGCAACCAAGTCCCAGTGAAAGTCAATAGCAGCATCTTCATCGTTTTTAAAATGGAACTTGGAGGCTTGTGGAGCTGTTGCCCCCAGCTCATGGACTTGCTAAAAGCTTTGCCCTGAGCTTTCATTTGGCTGCCCTCCCAGCACACTCAACCACAGGGGAGCCAGTGCAGGCAGCCTGCTGGGACATAAAGCCTCCTGATTATTTCATCCTGCTCTGACCACCACAAATCGGGACAACCACCTTGTCTCTTTATTGATAGATAATCTATTCCAAAGGCTGGAGACAGCCACTTGCTTAGCAAACTGTTGAATTTAGATACCACTATCTCTTGGCTGAATGTTACCAGCCCAAAGCTCTGCTGGAAGAAAGAACTGGGAATGCTCCTTGATCTGCTGGGCTCCCTGACTGTGTTGAAGCAGCCTCAAGTTGCACTGAACAACTCATTTGATGAGCCAAGCAGGGGGAATGCAGCTCCTTCTCCCAAGGCAGCAATTCCTTCTCCCCGGCATACTAACACAAGAACAAAGATCCTTACCACTAAGCCATGTCCAGACTCTCCCCATCAGTGCTGGCCACAGTAAAAACAGCAGCTTGCAACAAAGAATAAAGCCATGAAGGTGCCTGATTGCATCGGAGTTGCTCAAGTCTGAGCAGTAAAAGCAGGAGCAGCCAAGAGACAAGGAGCAGAGCTTGACCCCAAGCAGTACAAGATTTTTCTTCAAAGCATGCTGACATTTTACAACAGGTCATTTGTGACAAGCACACTCACATTCTCCTGGGAGCAGTGCTGAAACCCTGCACAGCAGAACTCAATCCCTTAAAAGTCAGCAATGCCAGTACCCCAAGGAGGTTAGCAACCATATCCATGCAGCAGAGAGATTCCTACAAGAGATCTCGAGGCATTCAAAGGCGGCATTAGGAAACAATTGCCCTGGGGAGGAACTGGGACAGTATACAGGCATCTCAGATGACTGAAATCAGCAATGCACCTCAGTCTACCTGGAAGGAGACAGAGCAGCCACTTGTAAGCCAAGAGCGTTTTACCTTACTTCTATGCTGGATAAAGTTGAAAAACACACAAAGCCCAACTGCAACAGGAGTAGATCAGTGCTGAAAGAGAAAATCTCTATTGATGTATCCATCTCTGCCCTTGGGATAACACAGGCACACTTAAGAGACCTCAGAAATGACCTCAAGCATATAAACGTCTGGTGAGATAATGCACATCAGTAACTGCTCAGTCCTCAGCAGAAAAGCAAGTGGTAAGAGAGCGGGGTGGGGGAGCCTGTTCATCTGGCTTCTAATGAATGTTTGCCGTCTCCCAGGTCTGCAAAGCAGTGAACAGGTGAAGGTGCTAACCCAATCTCATCTCCCTGGGAGCAAGATCAAGCACATCTGGTAGGCAGAGGCTCCCTTCCGGGCTGGTAAAGGAGCCAGACATTTGGGTAAAGGGTAAGCTATCTGCCTAAAGATAACCTGGGAGCAGAGAGAGGGGAGGGGAGGTGTCTTCTTTAAGCTCCACGATGGATAGCTAAAGGAGGCAAGCATCAACAGTGGATCCTTTTAAATACATAATGCACTTCTGGTTTGGGATCATTTCATGCTTAGTTCAGACAATCACAGTTTCAGACCAAAAGCCAGAGAAGCTACCCCATAAACAGATCAAACCTCATCAATTGAGAGGAGAGAGCTTCAGACTGTTTAATGCTTAGCAGGGGCTGGAAAACGGATTTGGATTTTGTTACCAGCTTTTTCTCTTCAGAATGATTAACTGGCACCTTCAACCATTAACTGCACTGTCCTAATCCACCCAGCTTCACTGCAGCACTGCTCAGCCAATGTGTGAGCCCTCTTGCATCAGGGGTCTTTCCAACAAACCCAGACTTGACCTTCCTGACATTGTTCTTGTTAAAAGAAAAGGGAAGGGGGAAAGCATGGAGATTTAACATTTTTAAAGTATTATCAAGTGCAAATCAATTTTTAAAAGATCATCAGTATGGAGAAATAGGAAATCAATTTGGAAAGTCAATGCTCTAAGAGCAGCAGTAGCTCGTGTTGGGGATATACCATACAAGAGGCATGTGGTTATTGATCCAACCTTCTGTTTACCCTTTCACATGCCGCCAGCCAGGGCCCCCAGCCAGCCAGGTGGTGTTGTGCTACCCAGTCGCTGACAGGGAAGCAGAGGGAAGCACTGCAGACTCCTTCCCTAGCAAGGATTTCCCAGAAGAGGGCAGAGAGCTGGCTGGGTTCCTATCAAGTAGCACTGGAGCCAAGATTTTAATCTATTCCCACAGGCAGAGCCCTATTCAACTTCCAGTGAGGTATTAAACTCTTCAGAAGTTTCACACACACGGGATCATAGCAGAGGATATGTAAAGAGGTCTTCTTTCTTTAACTTTCTTGAGTCAAGGCCACAAAAGCTGTGCTCATGTCATGAAAGACACCTGCTCCAGGCAATGATTCCTGGCAGCTAAGCCAAGCAGTGCAGGGGCTTATGTGCTACTCACATTTAGCCCTCTCCATGTGCTCAGAATGCCTAAGGTGTGCCTTCATCTCTCCAGGTTCCACTATGGTCCTGAAAGATCACAATTAAAAGGAGAGATAGTCTTGTTAAAACACCTGCAATACTTAGGTCACCATCCACCAGAGAAACACATCGTTACTGTGGTGCCAAGGCACGTTTGCATGGCCTGAAGGCTTGGCATGAAGACATTTATGGATGCTGGAGATAGAAAAGCTTTTTGATATTTTAAAGCCACATAGGGCAAAGAGCATAAAGCTTTGCACTCTCCAAACTATCCACAGGCAATGGAGAGAGCTAAATCCTAAGTGATGCTTATATTAATCTTAGAAGGAAATAGTTGTTTTATGTTAAAAAAAGAGCACAGAACCAAAGTAACAGCAATCAGTGGGTCAGACCCAGGGAATTAAATGCTTCGAAAGCACGGGTTCACCCTCAGTGAGTTACTCCAGCCAAAGCCAGATGATCCAATTGTGCTGAAAACTATACAGCCTCAAATGGAAACCAAGTGGGAGAAAAGGCAGACACACCACTAGTCACCCAAACAAACCATTTAGTTTGTGGGATTTTGGCCGAGAACTGGACACATGGAGGTGTGGAGCTGTTGTACAGAAGACATTATTAGTAAAGGTGTACAGTGAGAAGGGTGAAGGGAAAGAAACAAATTTGCCACTAGAAGCATTACAGAGACCTTCTTGGAATAGTCTAGGTTCCTGTTTATTAAAATGCAATGACAATGATCATCAAGGAAAAAGATGTGTTTCTACAGGTAAACACAGGAAATATTTTCTTTCAAACCCTGTAAACACAGGGTTTAAATCCTTGTTTTCTGGTCATTTTCCGGCAAACAAGAAACGAACAGTGTCAATTTCGCTTGGCAATCCAAGAGACTGGAAGAAATTGGAACCTCTTGGAAGGCATTGTTACCAGTTCTTTTGTGTATTTTGGTGCTTGGCAGATGTACTTCTCTGATGCTGAATTGCCACCACCTTTCATGTGAGATAACACCCTGCAGCGGCATCGGCAAAAACTAAAGAAGCCTTTCCCACCTGGAGGCAGTGAGTGCGTAATAGACTGAATGCACAGGCTCAGCTGCAACCTGAGAGGACATAAGACCTAAAACTTCCACTCCTAGGAATTGGGCACAAGATGCTTAATTCCATGGTAGACAAGAGTTTCAGCTTTACAAGTCTGCATCTCCCAGCAACATAGTGCCCTCTAGCCTTAAACTGGATTACGGTTTAAGCCTCAGAGAAAAAAAGCTCAGTGATATGCAATACTAATATAAAGGTTTAAGTCCAATCTTTGGCCTTATCGTTTCAACAATCCATTCAGCTGCTGATCAGCTCTGGAGAAATCTGGCAGACACACAATGCCAGGAAACACAGTATACTCAGAGCAATTTCACACCAGACGCAACACCCCCTCAGGCTTTTCCTTCCCAAAGCTGGAAGATCTACCTTCTCTATAGACAAAATGCAACTTTCTGTGTTTTAAAATACATGTTGTATCTTGAGAAACAATTAAAGGATTTGGTGCAACTAAAACCCAGGAAGCCAGAGAGAAGAAAAGATACTTCTCTACTAATGTGGAGAGGGAAAAGCTACTGACTATGCTGCAAACTCCTTCAGGCAAAGACACCTCCACATGACAGGCTGCAACACAGGAGTCCGGGAAGATTGTTAAAAACTCTCCTCTAATGCTGTGCTATTGGCAGTAAGGTGTGAAAGGAAGGTGAAAGAGAGATAAAAGAGATCCAAACGCTGAGTCTGCCTTGGTAACCATGCACACCAGCTGCCCCCTCAAAAAAGGTCTGAATCTAACTTAGGGGTGAGAAGGAGCAAAGATGCGCTAAGCACCGCCGGCTCCCCGATCCCGCCAGCAGCCGAGCCTTGCTCCGCTCCCCACCGAGCACCCCAGCCAGGATGGGGACAACACTGCCCCATCCTGCGCCGGGACTTGTGAGAAAGAAGGGAAGATCCACGTTCCGAGGGGAAGGAAACTTCAGAATGGTAACATTAAAACGAGCCAAGAACCAAACGAGGTGAAAGACGGTGAGGAAGAAGAGCCGCACCTCCACAGCAAGAGGCCGCGGGGAGCCCCGCGGGCGCCTCACCTGGGGCCGGCGTCTCTGGGCAGGCGAGGGACGGCTCCGGACACGGCTCCGGACAAGGCTCCGGACACGGCTCCGGACAAGGCTCCG
>NW_008236478.1:9180779-9188843 GCF_000691975.1 Corvus brachyrhynchos
GCGCTCCGTCGCTGCAGAAAGGGTCCGAAACACCCTCCCCGAGCGGCCGGCCAAGGTCACGCCGGAAACCCGCGAGTGAAGGGCCGAGCCCGCTCCCACCGGGCTCCAGCTGGGAGCTCAAGGCCGGCCACCGCTTGGGAAGGTCCCCACTGCCCTGTCCCGCGGGAACACACAGGGGTCAGAGCTGGATGAAGGTTGCACAGACCCTCTGTTATGAGGGCTTCTAGAACTATAAACCTGTTTTGGTTTTTTGTATATACATGCACAGGTAAATGGGAATCATCTTCCTCAGTCCCACTCCCAAGAAGAGTTTGCCCCAGAAATTTCAGGTGGTTTTTGTTCCTTTTCAATATTGCGTCATTACTTTGAATATGATTATTTTAAAATTATGTAAGAAATGGGAACTTCAGTGTGATCTTCCAGCCCTCAGCTTGTTTCTTGATATTCATTAGCTATTCACCAAATTAACTGAAGTTACTGAGATCCCTCCTTCCTCTGAAGTCTCTTGAATAGCATCCCGTGTAGATTTTCCAGTAAGATTCCAGAGTGCTGCTGACAGCTCAAGACCTGCCAGCCCAGGAGTGCAAAGAGGACCAGCTCCTGGCGAAATAAGCTTCTTCATTTACAGTCAGAACAGTCCATCTCAATGTGATTTCCTTTGACGTGCTCTAGGCACAATTTCTGAATCAGAACTTTTACAATGTTACTGGCCCTGAAACAACAATCATGAGACAGACACCAGAGTCACCAAGCCTTAGGTATTTGGGCCAGAAGGCTGGCATTAAAAAGTGGCTGCGTTCAAACCATAGCAGGTTTCCACAGGCAGCTTAAGGAAAAGGAAAAAAAAAAAGGCAGGAGCAGCCCCATCAATGCAGAAGATATCAACTGCTGCCAGGTGGAAAACATGATGGCATAATGACAAGGACAGATGCTCTGAGCCAGCCTTCTCCTCCCTCCTCAGCTAATATACACAGTTTACCAAAATAAATGACCTGACATAAAACGCTAAAATCCCAGCATCCCACCCCAGGAGGCGCACAGGTATACATGACACAAGAAGGGCGACAGAGGGGAAAACTCATGTACCCACTGGCACTTTCAAGGCTTGTCTTATCTTCTTCAAAGCACCCTCTTCTCTTCTTTGAGGGACTTCCTACCTCTAATCCTCATACATGACACAAGGCAGAAGAACAATTATTTACATTAGAAACCTTTGCTGTTTAGACTGGCCAAGAAGTCCCTGGTGTGCAGAGCAAACAAAGAAGATTCTTTCTCCAAAATGTAAATATTCAAATAACCCATTGATAAAAATATTATTGGCGTGGCCAGTCTTTTGGGTCTTGGATGCCTGTTCCCTGTGAACCATTATCAATATACGTCACACATTCCATCCCCTTCTCCTATCACCCTGTCCAAAAAAAAAGAATAAAGGGTCCCCTCCATTGTTGAAAACACTCAGAGTTTGTTTTAAAACAGCTTTCAAAACATGTCATTGTGAGGGAGAGACAAAATACATCATTCTCCAAACACCCTGCCCCATGCTTCCTGACATTCTTATTAATTGGCATCTTTTTACTGATACTCTTCTCATCTGCTCTTGTAAGGAAGGAGCTTCTATTTTCAACCAAACCTGAGACCAGTGCCTTGGGGTTGGTGCCCCTTTGGTGTCTACCCCGTTCTTTCACAGCATCTGGTCCTCTGTTCACCTTTCCTCTATTCAACAGGGTTTGATTCTCCTCCTCTCCAGACAACCTTCCCCACCTGTGAAGCCTGGCCAGCATTTGTACCTCTGTCCCCCTCCTCCTCCATCATCTGATGGGTTTGTGCTCACGGCCACCTCCTGCTCTCCTTGTTTGCTTGCTGCATCTGTCCATGCACGTAGGAAAAATGTGTGTTGCCAGGGGCATGGATAGTTCTTTTAAAACATGTACAACACCCAGTCTACTGGGAGTCCAATCTCCAAGTATTGCAAAGCTGGCAGAGAAATACCCAAAACCCTTATTATGCTGCAGGCTTGGGAAAATCTGCTCCTGTCTTAGGCAGCAGCTGGGAAACTGAAGCTGACGGCACTTCCCAGCCTTGTTTTGGAGAGCCGGGCTCCGGCTGCTGGGACTGAATGAAAGCGAGCCTGGGTATGCAGTGAGGAGCACAGCAGGCTGGGTGCCTGGCCAACCCCACGTGCAGAACAGCCTGCACCTGACCAGGGCTATGAACATGAGGCTGAGACACTGAGAATTTGCAGGGAAATAACTAACTCTAGAGATTTTAGTGCTAAAAACTCCTAGCATTTACTATTTTCTTTTTTTAAAGCCCCCATTACCGAAGTCCTATCATTGCATGGGAATATCACTGCTATTATAACAATTTTAACACATATTAATATAAGTATTAACTGCTGATTTAATAACTCCTCTTCAAAGACTCATGCTTCTGATAAAATTCACCTGAGGAACACCCTGGGAAATTCAGCTTCTGAAGGCTGAAATAAACCAGCTATTTTTAAAAGCTTTTTTCTACTCTTTTGCTAGGAGGGTATTTGGGCAAAGATTCTTTTTTTGCTTTTTTTAGACCAAACAGGTAATCACATTAGCCTCACAGACCTAGTGCAGCTACAGCCCAGCAGCCTGGACTCTGCTCCAATTACAGCAAAAATTACAGCAAAAGCTGATGCGTGACAGAATGTGTGTGTGTGATGTTGTCAGAGCTGGAGCATGACTTGAGTTTTCATATTTCAAGAGGACTCTGTCATGCTGGCAAATTTTTTGTAAATAAGCATTTGAGTTGTAAATTGAAAACACTTGGATCGTTAAATCAGTGAGAAAATAAAACAAGGGACATGCTTTTCCATGCTCCATTAGGGCCACTTCTAATGCCTCTTATTAATTCATGGCATTGTAGATAGGTAGCTGCCCCTAAATGTTAACCATGCTGGGGTCTAATAGCCCTGTCTGTGGTGGCTGCAGTTGTTGTTAAAGATGATTTTCCTTTCTGTTTTCTGGCTGGGCAGCCAGGTGGAACACAGTGTTTTCCTGTCCCACTAACTGAAGAGGCTCTAACGGTGCTCAGCACCCTGGGGAGAAGTAAAATGCCATGAGCTCAGCCCCCTGGGGGAAGGGGAACTGTGCAGTGCTGTGCATGACAGATTAGCCACACAACTCATTACTGGCAACTGGAGTTGCATGCATAATCTGCTAGACATGGTACTAGAGATGTGCCCCTTAGGGTTTTATTGGCTCTGATGTGCAACAGCACAACACAGAGCCTTTGTTACACTCTCATCTCAGCTTCTGTACTTACAAAACCTCAGCTTCTTAAAAAGGCTGCTTTCCATGCAGCCCTTCCACTTCAGTGTTTCAACATATACGGCTTTTGATAGGAATGACAGGAATGGTAGAGCCTGTCTGGCATTCAAATTTCAAACTTTGAAACAAAGCACGGCATGATCTTTTTTCTTATTTTTTTTAAAGCCAATTGCATTTCATCTTCTTGGGAGATTACTGCTCTTCAAATGAAATTCACTCTGGATAAATAGGCCCAGCTAATAAGGTAGAAGGCAGCCAAAGGAACCAGCAGCAAATGCTGGCAGAGCAACTCCCCCCTTCTCTAGCACAGTATCTTCATGCCCCTTCCCCTCCCAGCCTCCTCACCAGAGAGTGCTGCTTTGTCAGCCCCTCTGTGCAATCTGGTATAATAGAAAAACCAAAATAATCATTCCTTCTGCAGGCAGTGTACATGCTTTTCCAATGGCATAACAGCTCTTACTTACATTATAGAAGAGCTGCTTCACCCTCTGGACTTAAATTATAGATTAGCCTTTCCTTGAAGCAGCTATCTTACAGTTTAACCTTTTCATGACCAACATTATTTTTCAGTCCTCTCTTAGCAGTTGTGGATGAAGGATTTCCCTCTGTGGTACATGCCCTGCACGCTGTTTAGGGTGGTAGCAGCATGTGGCATGCTGCTTTTCATCCATGTACACCTTGTACTTTTCCATTTTTACAGAGGCTTTGTAGATATCTCTTGAAGTGCTTAAAAAAATAAAGCAAGCCCAAGCTGCACTTTTCTTTATTTATTATATACGTGTCAGCTTACATTTGGGACAGCTGAAGTTTACCAAACTGATCACAGGTTTGGATTGGGATTCCTCGGGTTTCTTCCTGGATGCTATGGCCCTGACTGGTGTCACTCTCACTGTTCTCAAAATAGCACATTTTGAGGCTGGTTTCTGCCTTATCCTCTGCAAAAAGCATGGTATCTCCATTACTGAAAACATGAGCTTGTTAAAATAAAGTCAATCTAGGAAGAAATAGTCTTTCTTTGCATTTTCTTCCCATGTTTCCCCCTATGTATACATACATGGACACCGAGCTTTTAAATTTCCACCAACTCCTTTTAAAATTTGAATTTCCTTGTTTACTATTTTTACTCATTCAACCCCTTCTGAAACCAAACAGTAATTTTATTTGGCTGCACTAGAGAAAGTAGAAGACTTTATCTGCCAATATCCAAACCAGAAAACATTTGACTGACAGACTGTGAACTATAAAAATGTACAAATAAAACCTTATGAAAAGTGGCTCATGGAACTGCAGTTTGAACATAGGTGGTGAGCACACAAACTTGGCACTGTAAGGAGAATCTGTAACATCCAACCTCTACCACTCAGCAGTGGAGTGCATTGATTTTTTGTTTTGTTTTGATACCTTCATGCAAAAGCAAAGTGGTTTTCCCAACTGAGAGACTTCTGTAGGAAGAGCACTTCTGGATCTCCTCAACAGCAACATCATTCCATGGGTAGACACAAATAGTTTGGTTTTTTCCCTCAGTCATTAGACTGGGGTCAGACTTTGTACGGCAGTAGTGGAGATGGGAGATGCTTGGGAAAAAAAATGCCCTGTAGGATGTTAATTGCTTGTAATAAGAAATGAGATCATCCCAAAACAAAAAATGCCCCATGGAAAGCGAAGTTACAGTTTCTCTAGCAGGACCTGATGCAGGTGTGCTTTTCAGCTTGAAGCAGTGGACACACCATCCACATAATCCGAGGCATTTATTTGGATCTACACATGTGTTAAGCCCTGGCCATGCAGCACCAGGAATGCAAACCTAAAGAACCATTTCACTAATGGACTCTTTCTCAGCCACTTTTCTGGTGACTGAAGCACTCAAACCACCTGTGAGAGAAGGGCAGCTTTACCTTCAGGATAATTCTCATCATGACAACATCTGTGTGACAATTACATTATCCTGAACATTTTTGTCCTCAAATGCATGTTGGTGGCCTACTGTCACTTTAGCATCTACCTCTGAGCACCCAAGGCCCTAAAAGACCAATGTCTTTTAGGAAGTACAAAATACTCTGCAGAACAGAACTGTTCAAGGATAGTGTAAGGAGGGCAGAGGAAGAGTATATAAATACTGGTGTGCTCTATGTAAATTTGCCCAGCTGTTTATGCTAAATGTTCTCTTACTCCATTTTTCCTGACCTCATTTCCTCCCTTGCTTTCTAATTGCAGAAAATAAAACAGTACAAGTCCTTGCTTTCATTACATGCAACACCTGCTGACTGTTCTGAAACAGATGTCTACAGCATCATTAGGCAATCATTTCTTTAGCCTTTTTCAGTAGGACTCATTTCAAATGTCTGTGCTAAATCCTCCTCCTTCAGCTTCCTCTGTATTTCTCATCCTTTCCTACATTCAGAGTTCCAACAAAAACTCTTCTCTCTATCAGTTTGCTCTTGCTATGTTTGTCCTGGATCACTGTACTCACAGAAGGACAGGCTATAACTTCTTTGAACCAGGAATTAAGTTCAAGAGATTTTTATTGGGGGAAAAAAGACAAGGTGAGGACAGAAAACAGTGAGAGTATTAGTCAGCAGTGTAGGCAGTACTTCAGAACACCAGCTGGCTTGTTACAGCTCAGAGGTTTTTTTGTGGACAGTACAGCAAAGAAGAGTTTTACATGAACACAAGGACAGCCCCTACACTCTCAATGCAAATGACCAATTCTGTCAACAAGAGAAAAACGCAGCTCCAAAACACCCCAAAAAAGAGAAAAACCCTTTTCATTTCTGTACCACCATCATACCTTGCCAAGAAGAGCACATGTTAGTATCAGTTAGGCCTGCAGGACTTGCAGAACTCCATTGTTGGGGAAGACATCTGAGAGAATAGATTCCTCCCTCCTGTTTCCAAATATCACTGTAATATTTGGCACTCCTGGGAGGAACCATGAACTTTCGAGGCCAATAACAGACTTGGCACATACTGCATTTAATCATGCTGGTTGCTATGCAGTGACATACGTTTGCTATTTATCTTACCTTGTTCCCAGCAGAGTGATGTGAAGGTGGCAGAGAGCTCCAGTTGTAGCTGGTAGGGAAGGAGTGTGCATTCTTCCAGTGAATAACAAAAAAGCAAGCTAAAACAAGAGCTGTAGGACATGTTGTGCCAGGTTAATTGGCACTGCAGTGTTGTAGTTCAACACTTACTGAAAATTGTTCCTTTAGGTTATTTCTTCCACTGGCAAATTCCTGGTTATGTTATTCTCAGGCAATCTTGTTAATCTGGGCTGGTTTCAACTTGTAGATTAGTGTGACTAATTAGGATAGCCTCCATTGTACTTTTAAAAGATATTAGTGGGAATGGGCTGGTGGCATCATTAACAATCAGTTGCTCAACTTTGTACCCCAATGCAGCTTTACCAGATTTTAATGGATTTGCAGTTTGGCATCATGACTGTCTTAGGGCAATCTGTATGAAGAAACTTCTGGAAAAACTGTCCAATCATTTCTTAAAAGAGCACTTGCAGAACAAGTGCTTCTTGTGGCAGTTGAAGTTACAGGAACAGGTTCCTTGGGACTGTCCCGTGTGTGGTTTCTCTGGTGTTGTATGAATTTCTACCTTCCCTTTTACGGAGGCACTGATTTGGGCTTCCCTCTTCTATCAGTGCATCCATTTCCTAAAAATGTGCCAGACCATAACAGTTCAGGGTCCTTCACACCTCTTAACTAGCCAAAGTCACTTGGGGTGGTGGGACAGAGGTTGACAGGTGCCCAGATGCACAGTATAATCATATCAGAATAGAATCACTCTTTCTCAGAAAAAAACAGGCTAAAAGGAGACACACTAACTGGTAGACATGCAAGAAGTCCACATCAACTTTACAGATCATGTCTGCAATGAGATCTGCAAGGACATGAAAGTGGCAGGGAGAGGCAGATAGCTTCTATCACGGGCGTGACTTCTGCTTGTTCAGGTTTGGGCAAGACACAACTCTTTTATTTTTTAGTTTTATTTATTTTGTACTTGGATACCTGCAAAAAACACATCACTAGGATATTCAGGGTGCTAGTGAATCTTTGGGAGGGTGCGGTGGAAAGAGCGTTGTTTTTCTGAAATTGCAGCTCTTTCCTGCTGCAAACTACACCGGGAAGAAAACTGCCTCTTCTGGTGCCTAGACAGGGAGCAAAGGACAGCCTGCTGGAATCAGAACAGGCTGTGAACAGTGTCAGGTCACTTAGGCAAGGGATTATTCTGAAAGTTTCAGTTGTTGACAAGGATATTTGAGTTAGGAAAGATAAAGTGAACAAAATAGAAGAAGGGGGTTTGACAGGATCTGTACTGTGAATGAAATAAAGGGCCCGAGAAACGAGTCAGAGGGGACAGTGGAGTTCAGGAATAGATGAAAGAAATTAGGGGGAAAGTCTCTGTGCCTGGCAGGCTATATTGCTGGGAATGAAACCCAAGATCCCTGGCTCAGCATTTCCCTGCTGCCCACAAGGATCCACAAAAATGTTGCTGTAATGCTGGGACTCCTGGAGGATGGTAACCAATTATTATAACTATTCTTTTATCTTTGTGGCTGAACATTTTTTTTTGCTCTAGCCTGGAGGGTTGGGGCAGTAGGACTGGAGACTGTGCTGAAAGACAGCAATAAAGAACATAGCGCTGCACTGACAGGAAGTTTCAAAATTCAGGGTGCCCATGGGATCTGAACTTGCTCCCTTCCCATTAAAAGGTAAGTATAAAGATACAAATCTTTGCCAAGCACATCTTTTCC
>NW_008236478.1:9188936-9195685 GCF_000691975.1 Corvus brachyrhynchos
TCCCTACAGGATCAGCTTACTCTCAAAGTAAACCAAACTGCATTTCTTTGACAAACAGATTTCCAGTACTTTGTCTCGTAATTCTCCATGTGGCTCCATGCCTCACTGGCTGCTCATTGATGAATTCCCACTTTGAATAATGAATTAGCAACTCCTATTTATGGTGTTCATCACTGGAATCCACAAGTGTACACAGACCCAAAACAGTAACAGCTTCTAGTCATGTAGCTAATATTTAACTTTGTCATTTATTACTTTGAAAGTAGATCTTCATTTCCCAGGTAGGTTGTGTAAAATGCATGCCCTCATGGGTCCAAATTTACAATCCAAAGATTTCGGAACAAGAATACTCAGAACTCAATCATCTGGATTTCTATTTTTATGAAGTCATCTAAGAAGTCATAAGAGGAAACAGGATTCCAGGAAAAATATGATACAAATAAAAACAAGGAGACCGTCTTTGCCTCATAGGCCTTGGAGAGCAAGACGACAAGACAAGCAAGGCAATATGCATGGAAAGAGAGGCAGAAAAATATAAAGCTAATAGTACTAATACAAGAGCAACTTTTCCTAAGTCCCACTCCAGCATCTATCCATTCACTCTCTTCCACATAGCCACAGAGTTCTTCTCTAATTGCTCCCATAGAACTTTTAATGACTAGGATTACAAAAAAAATTAGGCTTATGCCCTATGCAGGGAGCTGTATTATCCCCAATTTACAAAAGGGGGAAACTGAGGCATGAAGCAACCTCATCTCTTCTCTCACATAAGCAGAGGGCAGGGACTAAAAGTAAAGCTGTTCCTTTGTTTCCTTACCAGAAAAGCAATCACTGTGCATTTTGCTAGAATAGAATATTGAGATTCTTAGGTAATTTTTGTTCTCAGGTGCTGCATTTCTGTGGAAACTTACCTTTTTAAGGTAACATAGAAATGCCAACTGCTTTTAAAAATTCCCTTTTCCTTACCTACCTTTTACTGCCGTAACTGTTGCTATGGAAACTGGAACTGGCCATGAAGCAGTTCTACAACATGAATTCTCACTTGTCAGTTTTACATTAATGTGCTACCTTCTAAGTCCTTTAATAAACCAGTAATAATTGTGTTGCCTAACGAGTTTTCAAATTAAACAAAACAAGAAAGCGTGCTTTCACTGAATGCTCTGCACAATATTTTGTAGGTGTGGTCTAAGAATTTTAACAGTGTGCATGATATGACTCTGTTGGTTAAGGATATGATCTTTAAACAGAGAGACAGTTTATTTGCAGTAAAAGCCCTAGTGTGTGTAGTTAGACTTACATAAAGGTGACTTATACCAACATGGGTATGTCTAGACTGCTGTCACAGAAGCACACTGTAGAGATACTGAGTGAATGGGTAAATCAGCCAACAGTGAGCTCTGTGCTCCCACAGCTCCTCAGGGTACTGCTGTGCATGTGCATGTTGTATTCCCTGTAGGTGCAGGAGGGAATGCTCTCAACCAGAGTAAGTGTTAACCTGGGCTGGGTGGCTACTGTGGAAAATATAAAGCATGCAAGCTTAAGACACAACTATTCTGTACAGATAGGCAGAATCAGAATCTGTGTGGCTTAAATCTAGACTCCTCCATTAACTTTAGCTTAACCTTTCTCTCTTGTAAAAACTGTAGGCTCCCTTGTGTTTATTCATCTTACTTCCCTGAGACAACTCATCTGAGAAAAATCCCTTTTTCCTGTTCTTGGGGAGCGAACACCATCAGAACACACCCTCCATCACAAGAGTCGAGCACTCCCTGCAAGGATCAACTTAAAAACTTCCAAGGACAGGTTCTTTCCAGAATAACTTACCTGTGTTTCCTGAGACAAGTTCCTTCCACCTCATCTCCACGGCTTTGCAGTTGTTCAGAGCTTTTGAAATGCAACAGGGGCAGGACTGATGCAGATACAAGTGTCTGCCCTTTCTACCTCCAAGCATAGAAAATCAGTGGACAGGGATTTTAGGCAAACTTTACACAAAAAACCACATCTAAAACACAGGAAGTGCAGCCTTGGAGTTGGAGGCAACAGAATTTGCATGTGTAACTATACAAACTGCAAAGCCCAAAGATGTAAACCTATTTTGGTATGAATTTTAAAGAGATATCCTAAAGAGCAACATGATCTCCAAACTCTCTTTTCCTTCCAGAACTCATCCAGCCCACACACTCAGCTGTCATCCTCAGGAGAACCAGGGTCTTTCTTCTGACTTAAGAGAAGAGATCACCTTTCCCACTGAGCTAGCACTGTTCCTTTAACCCTTTCCCAGCAAAATGAGCTTCTGGTGATACAGAAGATTTTAAGAAAATGGCCAAGCCAGTCTCTGGAATTAGATGCCATGCTTTTCCACATGGTCTGAAAACACCTTGTACTTTCCTTTAAAATACCCTCAAACTCGTGCCAAATAAGCAACTTAACCATATGTACTGCTTGATTGTGGGCAACTCCTGAAGTGAATTTGAATTTAGGAATCAATATTCCAAGCTACTTCTTCCATCCCTTGTTTTTAAGCATCACTTCAAACTGATCAATAATCAGAGCATGAATTTAAAAAGCAAATCTCCCCTGTGGCCAACCAGATCTTCTCAGAAACATAAATTAAAGCTTCAATTCCCCTCAGCATCACTTCACTCAGAATCTGCCTTCTTTCCCTGATTTACAGAGAGAGATATTCAGGGCATGGGGAGGGAGTGGGGAACACTCTACAACTCTTCCTTAATCCTCTTCTGTTTCCTTCTGCACAGGTACATCCCTTCAGCACCTGTTCAGGGCCCATATTAAGATCTGACTAGAAGGTACCTGACTCAGAGCAGAGCAGCAATGTAAGGAGCAGGGAAATCTGTAAGGAAACCAACTCTTGAGTCCTGCAGCAAGTACGGAATACACAGCAAATGAATGATTCATACATAGTTCTCTACTGCGAACAAACTTACCACCTCTTTAAGGCCAGAGTTTTCCACAGGCCTCTGAATGCAAATGCCAAATATTTTGTCATGCCTTTCTCTTAGCCTATATCTCACTGCAGCCAGGGCTTGGAGGGAGGCAGATAATATAACAAACCAGAGAGCTGGCACACATGGGGCTACTCACTGGCTTTCCTCATGCATATGGTTTATTTTTCCCTGCTATGTCAATCCTTATAGGGCTTTACCACTACAGCTGCCTCCTGGGAGTCTGCTGTTTCAACTATTACAGGGAAGGTGCAGAGGAAAGAAGGATAAATTCAATCTTTTGTACTCTTTTCAAGTTAAAGGTCTCACCTCCACACCATAAATTAAACAGATTAATTAAACAGACAAGCCTCTGCAGCAGCAAGCTCTCTCTAAGGATAAATATTGAACAACTTTGCTTTTTAACTGTTGCACATAACAGAGTTGTGATTATTCCAGATCAAACATCTTGCATGGTAACCTGCTTTAGGCCAACGTTGTTTCATCTATGTCTTGTGTTCTTCTGCAAGCACAGATATGGGTAGTATTTTACCACAAAAGTGACAAAGAATAAAAGACGCAAAAGGCAGCAGGCAGAGGAGGTTACAGTGGGTCTCAATGGCTTCTGTATTTTCTTTTCCAAAGTATCTAATTTATGTTTTACCATTTGTGATGTAGGAAGCAACTGAAACAGCAAAACAGTAGCTGATTTTGAGAATTCTGGTCTGAAGAGAAACCACAACAACAGGCATCAGTAGCACAGATGGGAATGCAGAGGAATGCAGACATGCTTGGCAACCAGTGGGCAAGGTTGCAGGATGGGGAAGGGATGCAGAACCCCATTCCTGAATACTACTTTATGGACAAAGGTGAGGACTGCTTTAGTAGTGGGAAAGCTGTCCAGATTGAGGAGTACATATTTACAGACAAAGGTACACCAGCACTGGCCAGGAAGGACAGGCAAATCCTTCTGTTTGTGTGTCCTTTCTCTAGGTGTTACGAAGTTCACATAAAAAGAAAGATCCACAGCTATTACCACATGAAAGCGTGCAAGATCAGTCTTTAAGCCAAAAAAAATCTCCTGAGATGACCACTGCTGTAAACAGTGATCTTGAGCAGTGACTTTTCTTTAGGCCCACTGGATGCAGATGTGAGGATGGCCAATACCTCATCCTACTCCAAGGAAAGAGCCCAGTTTCTTTTCCAGTTCCCCTGCTAGATTAGAATGTCCAGAATCAGTCTGATACCTTTCACTAGGAATAGCAAGGAAGTCAGCAAGAATATTAAAACAAGTATTTGAACAACTTCTCTGAAGCTGGACAAAACCAGCATCTGGAGAATCAGAAGGCTCTTTTTATCCCCATCTAGATCATACCAGCTAATGACAGCTTCTCACAGTCTCTCAACCTCTCCTTGTTATCTTTTCTCTTTAAAATACCATAAAATACCCTTCCATAGTGCTGATAACATCACTGTTACTCTCCAGTAGTTCCAAGACACGGTGCATCACCACTTCATCCAGAGAGGGGTTGTAGCTCTGCCGAACACAACTCAGGACATGAAGGAAATGGCAGCCTTTTTCAGCATCTGCAGAAAAAAGGAAAATGTAGTCAGGAATGGAAGAAAAATTTCAGTCTGTCTCTTTCGAACTATCGTAATACAGATCAGTCATGAAAATCCCAGAGCCCTAGATACTAAAGCAGACGTGTATATTCGGAAGAAAGAGATCCTGTCTGTCCCTACAGTTCTCCAATTATCAACTGTTCCCAGTGACTTTTCTGGGAAGTGTCAGGGCTGTAACAGTAGTAATGAGGGTGAAAAGATAACTCAGTCTTGCCAACTCTTAACATACAAGGCTCATTCACTACAACTTGATGAAGAGTTTAATAATGTAAGGCTACCTCCACTGTCCACCTGTGCAGGCCATCCAGTTTTTGCAACTTCAGAAGGAAGCAAATGAAAGTCATTTTTCTGAGACCCAACTTCACAACCCTCTAGGACAGCAGAGAGGTGCGTGGCCAGGGCCTGTAACCGCTGGCCCAACGCTGGCATCTTGTGGAAAAACTGCTGCACTGCAATTGCATTCACCTCGCAGTGCGATCCCATCCCGGCCTCTCAGAATACTCAGACAATTACAGGAAAAGAAAGTCAGGGAACATCAGTATCAGATTTTATCTCCTTTTAAGTGGAATTAGCCCTGCAATGTACAAGAGAACAGAAGTTTAAAATAACCCCCTTTGCTAGGGGGAAGCACAGAGGTCCCTCATGGCTGCACACCGCTATTCTATGCCAGGTGGAGCACTGTTTGAAGCTGTCCCCAGTAATCATTTCCTCCAACAAACCCTGTAACCCACTGATCATCAGTGCTGCAAGCTCCCAGTCCCCCAAGTGCTGAAGTTCACAACATATTTCTTCTCAGTGGCTAACAATGGAAAACAGGCATAGATCAGATACATCAGCACAAATTATTTTCCTTCTCCTTAGCTCACATGATGCAAGGCAAGTTTGATAAGGGTACTGAGACATTGCCATGGGCCAGGGAGGGCCCTATATTTTGTTGTGGCTGCCTTAGTTTTTTTTAGTTATTCTCTACTCTAGAATCTGCTGATCTCCAGAGCTGCCTTAGAACCTGCTGAGAAAAATCACTGGTAGATAGTGGTAAATAAACAGTTCAGCCTAATTCTGATCAGGCTGTGAGTCAGAAGTATCCAGCATGATAAAAAGACCTTTGCAGCCAATAGCCAGAAATGTGTCCTCCACCCTGGGAGAGGCAACTGCAAAGAACAGAACAATGCCTCTACCTGGTCATACTGACTGTGGTTGCAAACAAAATGGGTAGCTGCACTTTTCATTTGTCATAGGTTTGTCATAAGAAGGTCAAATTGCCCATCCCTGATCTAGAGTAACTTAAGTCTCAATGAATTACATTAATGACTCAAGTGTTACCTAACAGTACAATGTGTACTTTTCCCCTAGATGCTGGTGGAAAATGGCACTTTGGGGTAGCTGCAGGTGTGTACAATGATTAAGTAACCCCAAAACACTCCTGTCCCTCTTTCACTAACATCCTGGGTTCTTGCTTTTGTCCAGGAGCTGAGGGAAGCCAGGCTGTGATTAACTGTCCTGCCTGACAACCAACATCAGAGGGGACAGAGTTACAGAACAACTACCATTTGCCCACTGCAGATGTCTCACACAGGGTACATTCTGACAAATTTGACTTCAAGTGGTTCTGGTTTTTGTCCTCTCTACCATTAGTCTGATCTAAGTCTAAAAACAGAGCAAATTTATAAAACAAACAAATAAACAAAACAAAAACCAAATCCATTTTGCAGTTCAGTCTGGAGTCAAAATGAGCTGTCTGGCTGTATTAAGTTTCTAGATGGACCCACAGTGGTCTCTCATGAGTGCATTTAAGATCAGGAATTACAAGTGGAGCCACAGACAAGGATTTTCATGTGGGCACATTTCACATCAGGGCTTGTGCAGCTCTGAGTGGCACACTTAAGATTTTTTTTTTTAAATATGTACAATAGTTTCAGACAGCTGAAACTTTCAGGGTTGGGCCTGGGAACGTGTCACAACTACAGCAGTGGGGCAAGGCGTTGCCTGGAAAACTGGCAGAGAAGTAACTCATTGGAGAGAAGAGTTTGATTTCTCATAAATCATCCTTCTTGTCATGGAAGATTACTATTACTCTTGGAGGAAAACGGGTAGGAATTTCTTGCAACAAACAAGCGGAAGCCCTAGAAGTGAATGCCCATGTCGTTGTTTTCCCCCGGGAGCCGCGGGGGCGGCTGGGACCGC
>NW_008236478.1:9195708-9233332 GCF_000691975.1 Corvus brachyrhynchos
ATTCTCTTGAAACAAACAAGGGGACGCCCTAGAAGTGAATGCCCATGTCGTTGTTTTCCCCCGGGAGCCGCGCGGGCGGCTGGGACCGCGCTCCCGCCAGCAGAGGGGGCCGGCAGCCGCGCTGAGCTCCGCGCTCTTGCATCATCCACTGACAACAAATACCCGCCGTGCCCTGTTGGTTTCGATTGAAGCTTCTTGGCTTTGCTTCTACTGACAATGACCAGGACAGTGAAATGGTCCTTCTGGAAAACAGCATAGAGACACTGACCTGGATATTGCCCTCTTTACAGCAGGAAACTAAGTAAGGGGAAATCTTCAAGGAGAACAAGAGGGTTTGTAAAACAGTTGCTAATTTTAAACTGCTTATTATGGAAAACATGCCTTTGAGGACTCAGGACTCTTCAAAGTCATTTCTGTGACTGATCTACAAATTACTCTCAGCTGTTGACTTTTCCTGACCGAAAGAACTTCCCAACTTTTCATGGATCACAGATGACTTTACCAGTGTGACAATGCACAAGAAGGGAACAAACTGGAGGCAGTCACTCAGTGCCTCTGTCAACTGTATAGAGGTTCTGGCCTTGATAGTGGCACAGTTATATTAAAAAAAAAAAAAAAAAGGCTGTCAGGAGAACTAGCTGATTTATAAAATGAGCAAAGGAATGATTTGACTTTTAGAGAAATGATGTTTGTTAATTGGATAAAAGGTAATAAAACAATGTGATACACTAATTTGTTGCACTGAAACAGCTTCAGGCAAACAAACCCATATTAACCTGCATGCCCAGTAGTAACCTTTTCTCCCAAGACCTTGTCTACAATTGTACCATTTCTTAAGATAGACTCGATATTGCCTCTGCCTTTTTTTTACTGCAGGATAACCATCATACACCAGGTCCTACAAGTGCTATTGTAGTTATGATAGTATAGGGATATGAGCGATTTCAGATTTTATGCCTTATGTTCCAGTCAGTCATTTATTCCGTACTAAAAGCACGTTCTATCCCACAAATAGCTACGCTCCGGCAGCTAGTGATCCCTGCTGACACATTCTATCCCATGAATTGAAATACACTTTGTAGCAATGTACCCGTGTAATTAGCAGACATTCAAGTCAAGAACAAGTTGTCACTATGGCAATAAGACACAATAGGTTTGAGGGACAGGGATAACTCAGAAGCCACCTGAGGCACATTATCTGAAAAGAAGTAGACTTTGTTCAACTGAAATCCTTAACTACAAAGAAAAACCACCTGAGCTTAAAATCTACAGAGAATATCTTCTGACTTAAGCAAGTTTTATTGTTGACTTAAAGGAGGCGGGGATTTCACCTTTCTGCACGGTCACTTTTGTGTCAACTCCCCTGTAGAGACTGAACCAGCAAGATTTGCTACTTCTCCAGAGTGCAAAGCAACAACTACTAGGTGGTGACCTGACTTCATTACATTTGGTTCCTCCCAAAATCCAAGTATTCTCAAAAGATATAGATCTAAGATAATGGCTGCTTATTTCAGATCAGAGAGGTTTGCTTCCTGCTGGGCACACCTGCTCTTTCTCTCTCCACGCTCACAGGAAGCTGCTCCTGCACTCATGCTTGTAGCTATACTGATTAGCTACACCAGCAACAGCTCGAGTTCAAGGGTAAGGACAAGCAGCATATCCAATACAGCAGCAGAAGGAGATATTGTCATCAATATATCTGCACCAGCTCATCAGAGCTTGATCACTCTGCTACTTACGCCTGGGTTTTCGACAGTCTTCTTTAATCACATCAAGGGTCACTTTAAACAGCTCCTTATCATGGTCAGTCACCTGAAGAAAAAAGAAGAAACTGGCCTTGCTGTTGAAAAACAATCCAATGCCATGGTGTATTCTAAGCTAACGCTGTCACAATTACATTCTGCATTTTATGCTGCCTCCAAGACTAATAACGAACGTCAGATCTTCAGGCATTACTTTTACTGCTATTAGCAGCATCCATGAGTTAGGTGAAGAACATGATACAACTAAGTCTGACCCAGAGGAGGGTGACTGACTCAGTAGTACACCAAGCTTGAACCCACTTCAATAAGGAGAACTGTCCAGGTCCCAGGTTTCAGTGAGCTCAGCTGGATCAGAGCAGTTTGGCAACCCAGTGAATACAGACAGAACTTGGAAAAACTTGGTGGGCGACACAGAGGTAGAATCAACAGTGAAGTAAGATGCAGATAAGACTTTTGAGTAAACTGAGAGCACCTGGATGTCCAGCTTCTCTTTCTGAAACTTTTCTACTATTTCTGCAATATTTTTACTGTCTTTACTGATTATGAAAGTCATACCACTGAACTTGTTTGCGACCACAGCTCAGTTCCTTACATGGTATAAGTCCTTGGAGCTACTACGTTTCTGGAAAACCACTCCTTTTTCTTGTAGCATCTTTATTGCTTCCTTAAAAACACTGTGAATCCTTTTGGAACTGGAGTTACTTTCTGACTTCACCTGGATGGGAAGAAAGGAATTAAGCAAATGGTGAGAAATCTCAGCTCAGCCAAAGTTACCAGCAAAAGCTCCAGATGCTTTCAAGAGGAAGAGGACTTCAGGTCCTCTTTAAGATGAAATTTGTTACACATTTTTCTTCATTTAGTAATTCACAAGTCATATCTGTTATGTATGAAATAACCAATATCTCTGAGCTTTAAACAAAACCCAGACACCAGAAACTTGTGCCATTCTTAAGGAACCACAATCTCTAAACTGCCTTCTTTGTGATTAGTAGCTATTTGATGATGTACCAAGAACTCTTTTTTGGAATGGACTTGTGATGCTTGCGGATCATTTGACTTTTTTGTTAATCAAGCTTTGTTCACTTCCAGAGTTTTCCTGGTAATAAGGGTAGGAAGAGTTTTGTAGGATGATATTCAGAAGGAATCCAAGTGCTGAGGACTGGATTCCCATCTCCTGATTTCAGGGAAAGGAGAAAACTGACAAAACCAGTATTTGTTTCTTGCCCCCTTTGTTTCCAAATTTTTACCAACATTCTGGCCATGCTCTCAGGATTTTCTCCATAGCCTAATGAAATGAAAGGATAAAGAGCACGCAAGAAATTAAGACAGGTATATGAAATTAGGAAACAAAGGATTCAGATTTGAGGGTAGGTGGGAAATTAATTTCTTGTGAAAGGAGAACAGTGTGCCTGGAAGTCCATAACTGAGGTTATTTAGAACACAGGGTTCCACGTCTGGGACACATCTAACAGAGTAGGAAGGAAAGAAGGAAGGGGAGGGAAAAAAAAAGCCAACAGGGAAAAACAAGGTTTGTTTGGAAGTAGAGCAGAGCTAAGACAGCGGAATGACAGCTAGGGAAGTAGAAGAAAATAATTAGCTGTGGAGAGGGGAAAGTATGGGTAGATAAGAGCAAGACTATGATTTACTCTTCTCCATCTGTCCTACTGTGGCCTTCAACCTCCCATTTATCTACAGAGACTGCTTTAGCTCCCCAGTAGCTGTTTTCTCATCTGTTGGGAGCATACTGTGCTCCCTGTGGTTTTCTTTGAGAAGGGAGCTAAACTGCTTCCCACAAACCAACATGTGATAACTAGAACCACACCAGAGCAACCAGAGCAAGATTTGCCAAGCCATTCCTTCAGCTATCAGCATAAATGCTCCCACCCTGTTCTGAACGAAAAGTATCAGACTTCACATATCCTACTTCACTCCCCAGACACAGCTCAGAAGCCCCGGGAGCAAAGCAGGCAATCACCATGCACTAGAAAGAATTCACATGAATATGCGAAACAGACACCACAGGAGCAAAGGAAGAATATCTTTTCACAAAACATTCATTCAATCCACTTGCAATTCTTAAGTGACACTCCAACAGCCTGGAAGCTGAGGTACCTAAGTGGGAATAGTTCAGGGATCCAAAAGGGATATTGGTGTTAGCATGCATCACAAGTTTCTGCATCCTGTTCCTCCAGGTCACCCCCAGTATTTCAACAGGCCATAATCACATCTCTCTGTCCCACAACAGCTAACTCTCTTTTTCCTCTCAAATCACCAGTAAAAAATAATTGCTGAATACTTCAAGATAATTAACACAGAACAATGGCTCTTATTCTCAGTTCAGTTTTCTCTGCTTCAGACTGAAGGATTCAGTGCCTGAACCTGGTCTGTCCTCCTGTCCACCACAGCCATCAGTCTGGATAACAACAGAGTCTACTTCTAATTACAAACTTGGCCATACATCTGGACACCGTTCCAGTCACAGCATTAATGCTACTATGGTATTTCTCTTCATTGTGCCTCTTCTGATGAACTGAAGAAACAACCATAAAATGCAGCAGGAAGGATTGAGTGAAGAGTGAATATTTGCTCAAGGAAAAGCACATTCCTATAGCCATGTGTAAAATGAAGAGACTTTGCCTCTCACTCAAATGCAGTAATAAATCCTCAAGAATGTAAGAAATTGCTAGCAAAGCAACCAACTCAAGCCTCTGATCAATTTTTAATGTGAAAGCAAGCATTTGGGGAGAAAAAAAGATAAAAATATTTCCAAAGAAGCACAATAATTATTCAGTTTGGCTTACCACTGAAATCCTGTCAGAAAAGGGAGATAATTAAAAACAGACTGTGTGTGAACTGACACACAGCTCAGCCTGGATGGATACTGAAACAGAATCACTAAGAATGCAAGTCAAGGCATCGACAGAGTGAAAGCAGTGAGGTCTTATAATAAGTAAGCAGCTGCTACAAATCAGCACTTTCTCATATGTGCTGCAGAATCCACGGAAAAGGGCTCCATGGCAGAAGGACTGTTTCTGAAAAAAAAATTAGGGCTCCTGCCCACTTTAATAATATAATATTATATATGAATGTAATAATATTATACATTATTGGTGTTTAATATTACCATAAAATGACAGGAAAATTTTGGGGTTTTTTCCTAGTGTGCTCTAGAATATGCTTCCTCCTCCCCATTCCTCTGGGTAAAGCTGCAATTAAGTTTCTTTGTCAACACAGTCTAAAATTGCTTAGTCTGCTCTTTTGGTCCACTCAAAGTAACTCCAGCATCTCATCCTGCAAATTCGTAAGTCAATAGTTCTCCTCCCCAATACCTCTCACAATGTTCACACCTCCTTTTGCAAAGTGCCCTCCTTGGGCATGCCTTAGTTTCAGGGTGCACCATTTCAGGTTCTCTGAAGCAGTAACAGCTGGGTCTTCCCCCTCTCTTCCAAATCATATCCTTTTCAAATAAATTAAGCTGTACATCCAAACATAGGAGCATTTAAGAATCAGTCATCTCTTTTGCAAAACATGTGTGTGTGTGTATGTAACCTGAGACAGAAGCAGCTATTAAATAATAATTTTACTATCACTACCCTTGCTCCCAAGACCAGCCAAGGGCTCTGCAGCAAAGCCAACAGAAGGATCTATGTATCCAGAATTAAGTTGGTACTTTAATCAATATATTCCATCCGATGGGTCTCACACAGTTTAGTGGGCTGGTGCTGTGCAACCAGTTATTCTCAGATATTTAAAACAAGACAAATTCTCTGTACAATCAATAATAGGTCAAAGAAATGAAGTAGTACAGGAATTAGTGAGTCTGTCCAAAACACTGGAAGTATGTAACCTTTGCCTCATAATGAGTCACACCCTGATGGTGTTAAAGTTTGCTGGTATAACCACGTGATTCTACTCATGGAATCGCCCTTTGCAGTTTCTCATGTAATGTTTAATCCTGGGTTTAGGCAGGTGACAATTTTAGTAATAGTGATCCTGGACATGTCAGTCCTGAAATCCTATAATAAGCTTTGCAATATACATATTTAAAGCAGCAGTGAAGCTTCCTCGAGAGGTGGAAAGACAAGCACACTGCATGAAGAACTTACAATGAACTGTGTTACACCTACAGTACAATGCACAGGGTAGGCACAGACAGTGTGAACAACACTGTAAAACTCCCTGCTTTAACTACTTGTTGCTGACCTTGAGATAATATTCAAATCAAGAGAAGTACACTCCAGAGAGCACAACTCAAGTCACGTGTCCAAGGTAGTGACATTCACAAACTGGAATGGTAGCACTAAAATAGCACACGCTATAGCTTATGCATGGCAGAAGGGCAGAAAAACGGTTCAAGACTGGCTGGTTTAAAGCATTTAATCCAGCTGAGAAACGGGATGGATCCAGTTCACATGTAGCTTTCTTTAAAAAAGGAACCAAAGGCTTGTCCATTTGCCAAACATAATTGCCTAAGTCCAGCCAGTACACTCTGGAGGTTCTCTAAGCACAAAATTACATTTTCTTGTTTTACTTGTAGTCTTCCTTCTGGTACCCACCCCTCCAGCCTCAAAAGTAATTTGTTTTAAGGGATAGGGAAAAGGCTACAGCTTAGGGATAGATGGGGCACTGGTTATGCAAATTAAAGCTCCTCTGGCTTTGAAACTCACAGAAGATTTGTTAATTTTTAACTATTTTTAAAAGTAGCTAAATTCTCTTCCTCATCATCTGTAGACTATAAAATTAAATTTTCCCTGGTATACATCTGAGAAGAGGAAGTTATTTCAGTTCTGCCATGTGCATCTGCTAGAGGGAAATTTATTCCAGAGAGGCAGGCCAGGGCAGCATCAGGACTGGAATGAGGTATTGTAGGACACAAATGGGATGTAGACAGGGCTCAGCTACACAGTTATGCTGAAAAGGAACACAGAGATGCTGCCTACCTCAAACTATCCCAGCTACCTCCTTCCATCTTCACCCTCTGCTCCACTCCACTGCAGTGACCCCACAGTAGCTCATCACCTCCCTGGAGAAAATATTCCATGGGGAGACACCCTCCCACTATGACGGACACTGCACAAGTACTTTAAAAGCTGGGAAAGAGAGGAAGGGGGTGCACCACCTCTTCTAGGATCACAGGGAAAGGAAAACAAAGGAAACAAATAGTTTAACAGCAACTGTGCTCTAGAACACTGGGATCAGGATAAAAAAATTAGCTAGACATCCAAATAACTCATCCTTTTACATCCAGGAAAAGGGCAAGAAGGGAAAAAGCATACATATTGTGGCATGGCCTAACTAGCTGAGTCGGCTCATGTAGCTCCTGCCTTGCCAAAAAGGCCTGAAATAACATTGTTCCACATCAGCAGCACCATTTATCCTCCTGGTTTGAGGGCAGTGCAAAACAAAAGACTACTGAAGAGAAAAGAAAGGAAGAGGGACAGAAATCAGATCTATTACACTTACTTTTGTGGATAGAACTGGGTACTTGACCCTTTGCCAATTATGAAAAGTGACACCTTCTAGAGAGGGAGTAGAGGAACAAGGAAATGCATTTCCAGAGCATTACTAGGCACTCCTCTTAAGGCATTTGTGCCTCTTGACAACTGTGGGTCCTTTCTTATGCAAGAACAGATAACCTTCTTTGCAAGAAATTAATAGTAAAGGACAATAGGGAGAACTGCAATTTCTAAATAAGCATCTGTGAGCCCAAATTCCTGGGACATACACTCACACCCTTGCATCGGGATCAGGAGCAACTATTAATTATTATGATAGCTCTTCATGACTGCTAGCAATACTGATGCTACATTGTTTTTCTTGGTTTGGGGTTTTTGAGTTGGTTATTTTTGGTTGGTTGGTGTTTTGTTTGGGTTGAGTTTTCTTGGGGTTTTTTTCAGTCCCTCTATGTTTATTCTGCACCAGTTCCTACTTTAAATGGCTTTGTAAATTATTTATCTTGATCTTTCTATAAATGCTGAAACTTTTAAGTTTCCAGTATTGGACACAATGGCCACGACTTCCTTTAATGTAAAGTGTTTGGGAACTTTTCATACTGTACCAGCTAGTTTAGAAGTACTGGGTGCCATGTTAGATAATCTACTATCAAACTTTTCTGTCTAAAATGAGAATAGATCCTGTTAGTATTAATATCCATGTTTGTTTTAAAGCAAACCTAAAAAAAAAGCCTTAAATAAAAACAAAAAACCCCCCCAACCCAGCTATCAACAACAGCTATCAGCAGCAGTTCAACAAGGCCAACAAGAAAAGAGCTACTTTTCATTACTATTTGACCTCATCTGCAAGGGACTGGTTTATGTGTTGTTTTGTTTGGGTGACTTAAGAATTAAACAAACATTAGAAGTCAACATAACACAGCACTTAACATTACAGTGCACATCAAAATCAGGCAGTGAAAAAGACTGCCAGGGATTTATTCCTCTACAGAAAACCAAAAAGTAAACAAGTGAATCACAACACTCCATCTTAAGTTTCAGTTGCCACTGCTTTCATGGTAAAAGATGTAACTGTTAGTTTTGCAGAAATTTATTGCTTCATACCTGTTGAGAATCTGGTTTGTAATTTATCCAACTAATACAGTAATATAAAGCTATTTTAAAAAACGGGTTTTGTTCTGTTTCCCATTCTGCAGCTGATCAAGAGGTTACTAACTCATTGGAAAGTTTCTGAATAGTTTGCTTACATGCAACTGCCTGTAAACTGATTTCAGATTAATCCCACCTTCTCATCCTTTCAATCATGGTCTTTCACAAGTAGGGACTTCCAATGTGAGAAACATGTAGCAGGGAGCACTGTTCATCCACTCACCATAACCTCCCCTTGAAAGCTGCATGTCTATTAATATATTGACCTCCAAATGAGAAACAAGACAAAAACTTTGTGCTCCCTTCTCCTGATCAGATTCAGGATCTCAAACATCTGTCCCAAAGAACTCAAGCACCTTAAAGGGATCTCTTTTCCTGACACTGTTACTATTTACAAATCTAAATAAGGTAATGGCTGTTGCAGGCTGTAAGATTGCTCAGCCCTAACACAAGATTACCCCTAATAACTGAATGTTCTTACATGACTTTTTTCAGCCCAGTTTTATATGTCTAAAGTAACAAGATTTCCTTAAGCTCTGTAAATAATTTATGCATAAAGCTAAAGCATTAGTGGATTTTGAATCCTCTGAAGACACCAGTTTCTTATCTACTTATGCTTAAAAAAAGTACACAGTCTTATTTCCCCCCACTAAAAGCTTGGAACAGGTGCATTCACTCACCTCCTCACAGCTGGGGCTGGGTAGATGCACACCAGCCAGAGACACCAGAGAATCAACAGTCTCCAGCTCCTGCTGGTAAAAGGTCTGAATTTTGTTTTCTAATAGAAAGCCTTGCACTTTCTCATGCAGCATATGGATTGAGAAACTCTGACCCTCCAGGCCACTACAAGGATACACAGAACATGTCAAAAGGCAAGAAATCGGTTTTAGAATAATTACATAGTCAGTCCACTAGACTGGTTTCAAAGGTCAAAAGATGTTTTACTGTCCTGAAAGAATTTCAATTTAAAACCTTAATTAAAACAGAACATTTTTATATGCATAAATATTAAACTGTTCTTCTTCAATCATTTGCTGTTACAGTTTTGTGGATTTAAGATCTGCAGTCTCTGAAACTGTGGCATTTAAGTAAAACCTTATAAAATGAAGGCCTTGTTGCCTTTGTAAAATTATGGCTCAGGCCTGTTACTTTGGCTAGAGAAGGACTGTGAGGAAAGTCCATGAGGAGAAAAACAATTAGTTTTTGCCCATGAGAATGTAAGTATCACCAGAAGCAAGAAAGTTAAACAGTAGAAGGAGAAAACAGCAACATATCTGCACCTGTTATTTTTCTGAATGCTTGAATGCTTATGCTATAGGTAGCCAATGGTAGTATGTTGTAGTTAATAATAGCCAATGAGTCTATTGTAGTAGTTTAGCAGCCAATGAATCTGTAACATGAATGATAACATACAAAAGGTGTATAAAAGAGGCTGATTTGTTTAATAAATGGCTTTTTGGCCCTTGAAAGAGGCACTGTCTGTGTGTGTTGTGACTGCCCCGACAGCCATATGAAACCACACTCCATGCACCAGGCCTCCCAATAAGCATCCAGCTACCCTGACACTGAGTACAGGAGTGGGTGTTTGACTCAGTTTACTGAGGTTCTGTATTTGTGATTTGACAATGACAAGGGCAGGAGAGCATTTCAGTGAAATAGCTCCTTAACCTTACAGATAAAACAACATCAGGCAAGGATATTTCTCCATCCTCTCTGCTGACCTCAGCCCCAAATCTTGCTCAAAATCCTATCTTTTTTCACTAGGTATCTGTACACAGTATTTTACTTCCTTCCTAATACTCACTTTAGTTCAGCATTATATTTCTTTCCTCAGATCATGGACAGGTATCTCATCTGTATGGATCACCAATTATTTGGGAGAAAAGCAGACTGCTACTGTATATTTATGCAGTCTAAATCACAGGCCCTGTTTTATTTTTTTCCAGAGTTACTACAACAACAAGTAAACAATCGCAATATCCCACACTTTTCCCCAGGACCAGCAGTCTGGATACTGCATTTACCTCTGTATTTCTTCAGGGCCCTTGAAAGGTTTGTCATAAACTTCTCTATAGAGACAGGGGAGCTCCAGCATTCTTGAAATCTGGACATCACACACAGGATCATCCACTTTATCTGGAGAGGCAATGACAACATGTAGACTTGGCCAGGACTGCCATACAATTTTTTAAGCAAGCAAACCTGAGGCAGCTCTACAGAGCTTCATAGCCAGTATTAAATTGGCAAATTTTGTTCACTGTGGTTTTTATAAAAACAAAACCACAAAGGCCAATCCCTCTTTTACAGTTTACAAGGAGATAAAACAGCCTGTTGTGGTGCATTACAGATTATGCTTCTGTCTGACAACTTATTTAAACAGAATTTATGATCTCTATTTTACCTTTCAGCAGTCTTTAGCCATTAAATGCAGTTAACACATAGTAAGGAGCTTTATTTGGGCCAAAGTGAAAGCAATTTAGAGGCTACTTGAATTGCATGGCTCTCTTTGGTATTATTACTTACCCATGAATGGGTTGTATGTACTCATAAATCTTCTGTCTGCAAAGGAGGGCTGAACTCCTTTTCAAATTGTAGCTAGAGCTGAAAAATCTAGACTTTTTATCTGACTTACACAGAGTTTTTAAAAGACAGGCTTTTCTTCAGTATAATTTCAGTATTATCTCTGAAAGATCTCATGGGGGAAAACCAGCTCTTACACAACAGCACAGACACGGAACTGAGAAGAAGTTATGTAACTGGAAGCTCCTAGAGCATAAGCAGTGGGCTGCAGAGCCCTGCTGCCCAAAGAGCTGTCAGACACAGAGGCAGCACCTGCATGCAGATCTGTGCCTGAGGAAAACTTCTCCCTCATCCTGCAGAGCCAGGGAGCTTAGGAGAAACCAGGCTTCAGTGGGACACTGCCCATCTGCTGCTGCCTGCCCTAGGAATGGATTGTACAGGCTGGGACAAACAGCAGCCGCTTCTCCAAAGCCCCCAGAGCCCTTGGTGAAGTGGGACACAGAAGGGCACCAGCTCCCTTCCCATGGGCTTTGGCTGCTCCACTTCAACACAGAGAAATCTGAAGAGCAAATCACTCTTGCAGACATTCCAACCACAGTATCTGCACAGTATTCTTGTATGCATGCGAATCAGCTTCTACAGTTTTTCCAGGAATGCCTCGTTTACAGGCAATCTAATCTCACACATTACATAGCGTGTCTTCCAGCCTTATGCTGCTACAATTGAAATAAAGATATACAGATGAAAATCCTTAGGAAAATGAGATGCCAGAAAATAAAGTGGAAAATATCCAATTAATTACATACAGCTCAGATATTTTCACAGATTCAGACATCTTAGTTACACATGTCCAGATTCAAATCACTCACAAAAACATGAAGCCTGAATTTCTCTTTGCTGCCTATAGGTTCGGATGTGACCTCTGACCCTGACAACATCCCCAATCTCCAGCTTGGTTTTCTGGCTCACTATTTCTTGAAGTTTCTTCATCTGTTCAAACACAGTGAGACTGCTGGGTGTGCTTGGATGACCTGCAAGAAGTGAGGGAAAAGGAGTCAGACATTAAAGTCAATGCATTAATTGTCCTTTTGCATTCATCCACCAAAGCAGCACAGGAGTCATATTACTAAAAATGGGTAAGGTCCCAGGCACCATGTATCCTGGGTAGCAAAACTTCTGGGTGACAAAGTTAGTTTACAGTATTATATTTACTTAAATAGTTCACGTGGGGAAAATATAAAAGGGAGGAGATACTGATTTACCACTGAAAATGTCATAGATGGGTTGGAAAATTGAAACAAATTTGAAATGGTTTTTGTTGTTTTTTGGTTTTGTCATGCTAAGATGGACGAGAGGAGAAAAGAAAAGTCAGCTGAACTTTTTATATAAAAGAAGAATGAGTCATCTGAGGTGGGGCCAAAGCATTCATGTGATGCAATTTGATGTCTACACTGAGGTGAATGCAACTGAGGTGAATGCAACTTGACAGAACTTGACATTTACATAACACAGCTTTGCAGGACAGTAAATCCTTCATAACTTAAAACCTGATTAATGCTCCAAACATCCCTGATCAAAATTACAAAAGGCTGGAAGAAAGTTTCCTGTGCTCCCTAAGAGCTTTCTTTAGCAGGTACAAATGAATCCATCTCCATTATTAGCATTGTGTCCATCCAAGCACCACTGATGTATGTGTAAAACAAGAATACAAGGCTGAAAAGCATTCTTGGCTTTCATTCTATTTGAAGCAGTATTGCATGCAATTCCTTTTAATGCATCTGAGTTCCTCATTTAAGTTCCTCAAAACTGATTTGATTGTGCGTCTCCTTTTTTTCCTGAGAGCTGTGCCAGATCATCACCTCTCCAAAGTCAGAGCTGTCTTCTACATTCCAGTTGGGACCATTTGTACCACCTGTCATATCATTGTTCAATATAAGTATCAATTATCTGTCTGTATAAATGGGCTTGTTCCACAGACATCAGAGTTTTTAACTTTTACATCAAGCTTTCCTTTCTTCATTCTATTAATATGTATCCCTAACACTGCAGATGACACTAGTAAGATTTATTTCAGTAGGATTTGATCAGCTCCATATTAGGGTTGTCAATCCACAACATGGGCTTCCAGGAAGATCCAAAGTAGAAAGAACTCTGTACTTTGATCTACAAGAAACAGTGGGAGAGAAAAAGCAAAGAGACAGCCAGACACTAGTGAGTTGTTCTGTTAGTGAGTGCAATAATACATTCATTTCAAATGCACAATTACTGCACACTTAGTACTTGCCCAAATTGTAAAAGACTGCTGGCATCCTCCTACTGTGTTTGAAGCTGCTTTCAAATTCATTGCTCACAGAGTCTGTATGAGCAGAATATGAATACAAACAAAGTGAGGATAAATCCTGAAACCACTATCACAAGGGCAGGTCAATGGACTGACTTTGGAAACAGAAGTTGTGGCACATTTCCAGCCTAGCTCCTTACTAGATGAAGTCACAGAAAGAACTTTAAGAGGCAAATTCTCTGAACAATGTCACAGCATAGAACTGAAATATCATATTACTCAAATAAGTAAAAGGCAGGGATAGGACATAATGTAATGGTTTTATTGGCATCACCATTGAACACAACACAAAAACTAATAGAAAATTCCCAAAATGGCCCAGGCTGTATGATGTGGTGGTTTTAAAAAAAAAAAAAAATTGAACAGTCGAATTTGCTCTTCTGCAAGTTTGATCACTTACTAAATTATGTAAAACAGACATAAGTAAAAACATACAGTCAAAAGAGGAATTATTTATTTGATAAATTACCTGATAAAGGTGTTTCTGCTACCATGGGATTTTTCCAGCAGACACAATTTATAACTCCAGTACTATCATCCACTGCAAAAAAAATTGCAAGAATTACAGAATAGGAAAGCAGGTAGTCATGTTCCAAGAAGTGAAGGTACATAAATATGTAGGGAGTTAACTGCCAAGGATATTTCATTCCAACCAGTCTGAAAGGGAAAGTGGGTGTCCAAACCCTACTTACATATCTGAAATAATTTCCACAATTTCAGACATGGAAGTAGCTTAGCACCAGATGTGCTTATGTGCATAGTCAGCAAAGTAACATGTATATTCTCAAAGAAAGATCAAGCACTAATGTAAATGATGAGACTTCAGTACATATATTGGATACTAAGGGGTTTCAATCTTGTTGACAAAGTCCGAAGAAGAATCAGTATTGAAAGCTGAAGTCAGACAAATTGAAACAGGAAACCAGGCACAAACCACAGAAGCATTACCGTTACAGTGAGGAAACAGCACTTCAACATTCGGGGGTACAACCATGTAAATAAACCAGGAGTGCTGCTACCTGCAGCTGCTTTGGTTTCCATGCCAATATTGTGCCCAGAGCCTCTGGCCTTTCCCGTATAAGATGATGTCCAGTGAGCAGAAAGGCAGCTCCTCTAGGCAGGAAGGACAGAAGACAGTACATGCTTGTGGTTCTGCTCTAAGCCAGGAATTCCCAACTTAAGGTGTAGGTGCTGGTGGCATGCATACCACTTCCGCTGCTCAACACCTTCTCCTGAGCATGGAGTTGTTTTTCCTGTTTTGCCAGTATCCAATGAAAATAAGTTTTACGATTCTGCTCCAGGCACTGCGTTATCGATGACAGCAGGAAAAGAGAAAACTCAAAGGAAACTAAAAACTGTCAGAAGAATCAATTTTCTGTAGATCAAGGGACTGTATATATATAGACAGCCTGTGCAACAAACACTAGAAAGGCACTAAATGTCTGTCAAGGATCATCCAGCCAATGCTTCAAGCACCTTGCTTCTTTAATGTAACATCTCCAAGACTGAGATTCTACTCCTCACAAATGGAAACATGCAATTTTCTTCTGCTCCTTAAACTAGATCCATGACTAAAAAAGTAACAGCAATGTTTACCAGGAAGGTGCTGATTGGTACCTGCAGTCATTTCCTCTGGGAACCATAACATCAAAGCAAAATGCCTTTGCATCGTCTCACGTGTTTTAAAACAATCTCCCTATTTGGGGGGTCTAATTTCAAATCATTGTCTTGCCTTCCTGTTTCTGAGCAGTTTAGCTGCACATTCCTATTAGCAAACCTACAGCATTTTTAAGATGCAGGCAATTCCAAATTCCATCACAAAGCTATGCTCCTCTCTGCTATCTCTGTTTTGAGCTGCTGTGTCTGCAACTATTTCAGCAGCTTTAATTTTGTACCAGAGCACAGATAACGATCTGCTGGTAGGATTTCCTCTCCTTGGTACAGACAGACAGCAACTATTTTAGTAGGAGTCAGAACCCTCATAAACCATGCCAAGCCATCCATGCAAGCCAGCAATGGCAACGAGAAGCAGGGCAGATGACATTTCACTCTTGCATTCCCACAGCTCCTAGATGTTCCAGCTTGCACCAACTCAGACAGACAGGCTTCCCAAGAAGGGCTTGGAAACAAACCAAACAAGACTGAAGGACTGGGAGGCCAGACTTCACCTCCTCAATGTAACAGCTGAAGACAGAGTCCTGGAGAGACTGACCTGTACTTGACCACACAAGGAAACTGGTAGCAGAGCAAGGTTCTGAAACAAATTTTTCAATTTCATAGATGAAAGCTTTGAGCAAAAAGACAAGCAACTCCTGAAGTGCAGATGAATGAGAACTCTTGCAATTGTATGCTAATGAGACAAGAGAATGTTAATCTATTTTAAATGCACTCAAGGGGTCTACAAACTTTTGAAAACTTCCTGTGCTCCCCGTGCCGCCCTTCCTCATCTCTTTGGATTTAAACTTTTGTTTATTTGGGTTTTCTGTGGGTTTACTTTTTGTTTGTTTGTTGGGGTTTTTTTCCTGGTTTTTGTTTGTTTGGCTTTGGTTTCTTTGATTCTTGCTTGATTATTTGAAGGGTAGCTCAAAGCTATCTGTTAAATGAGACAATTGTGTTAATTTTTATTTCTTTATGACAAAAAGGGTATGGCTCTTGTCAGGCCTGCATGAACCTACTGAGATGCTAGTGATTTTTTTAAAATTTGATTTTAAGGCAACTGCCTTTCAACCTTTCAAATCAGTTTTCGAGTACAAATAAAACCACATGTGATGTTTGGTTTTGTTAAAAAGGAAAGGAGAAAAAAAGAGGTCAGAAAGGTGCATTAGCTAAAATATGAGCTTGATCAAAGGTACATTTTAATTAGATATCTTTCTCCTAACTTATTATAAAAATAACAATAAACAATCAAATCAAAGTGTCGAAATCAGGTTTTACAGCTGTAATTTTTATTTTTTAAGCCAGGAAAGAGTCAATGAACTCCTTTTTACAGTTATGATTTTGTCACCAGTTCTGGCTGTAGTTTTCAGCAGAGGACCTAAGATTCTCTAAAGTGAGTGGTGTGTATTCTGAAGCAGACAGAAAGGAAATGGAGGGGGGGGGATCATGCCAGCGACACAAAGACATTTCAGTTCCGTATCAGAGGTAAAGTACAAAGGGGGAACTGCTTTGTAAGTCACTTTTAAGCAGATGGAAAGTGAGCAAGTCCCGAGCAGTGTGTGGCACTGCAACTGATGCAACCCCTGTGACTCACCAGAGTCTGTTGAACTGAGAGATGCAAGAAGTTACAAGCAGGAAACTGTCTAAGAAGTTACAATTTTGCACTGGTGGAGTCGGCCTGCCTGAAAGGGAGGGCAAGCTGGGGAGGGACACCCTGGCAGGTAGCCTGAAAACTCAAACCAGGAACTGCTGGAACAAAGAGTGGAATTGGACCTGAAAGGACAGCAGGAAGCCAGGCTCACTGTGAGCTGCACTTGAAGGCAGGCTGATCTAAGGCCTTAATTCCATTACTCTGCAGTTTCTTCTTCTTTCTATTCCTCCACTTTCTGCCTCAGTCAAACATTTTCAACAGGTTTAGTTGTTAAACTGATGCTGAGAGCAGCATGGAAAACCCTTGCCCATGGAATCGGTTTTGTCTTGGTCATTTTGGTTCTGTCTTCCTCTGTTCTCTTGAAGTGATAAATGCATTTGCAGTCAATGCCACTCTGCAGCAGTTTGATGCTGGGGAACCTGGGACCTGGTTAAGTTGTCAGCTGTATCTTCACAGCAGTCCCGAGGGTCAAGGAACTGCAGCTGACTCAGTTTTACAAGGAAGGGAATTGGGAAGGAGACTTACCTCCACCAGGTGAAAATCCATGGCAGAGGAAGGCACTGGGCATAAGGGCTTCAATAGGATCTGTACATTTGGCTCCCCCTTCCTACTGTGAGGTGACCTTCCCCCACCTTTTGAAACTTGCCACATCACCACTGCTCCACTCTGCTTTTTCTCCAGATGTAAAAGACAGCTGAACAAAATGACAATCAGATGTTTCCATATTAATAAAATTGAATACTGGGAAAAGCAATAGGGAGGAGACAACTCCCAGCTGGTGTTGGCAAGGACTGGTACTATGATGCTTGAGTTAATTTGTTAAGACTCTTGTGCATCAAAACATAAACAAGCTCCTGACTGTTATTAGAAGTTTGGTCCAAGAAATGACAAGACATACAAAAATTCAGAAGGGATTTCTAAGGTTCAAATATGGAAGAAGTGATTTCCCATTTGTGGGCACCATTAAATCTGTTTGCATCTGATCAAAAGAACTGCATATATAGGAGGGGAAAGTGGTAGAGTCCAGTGACAAAGCAACAACCAAAATTAAGATTTGCTACATGACCCCAAATGAATCAATTACTCTGTGTTAACTATTTAATTCTCTATTTTTGAAGCGGAGATAAACAGTAGCTTCCCTACATTTGCCAAGTAATCTCAGCTGCAGATACACATTTTATTAGGATAAGAGCACATTTGTTTCAATAATAGACAATGATCAAACAAGGAAACCTTTCAGTTCTAGCAGTAACTAAGACAGAAGGCTGGTAAGTGCAAGAAGAAGGGAAGAAATAAATTTTCCTTACCTCCATAATTATAAAAGGCCTCTCGCTCCTTCGTTTGAACCACTATCCCAACAACATCCACCTGTCTTACTGGATGTCCATTATAAAAGAATATACCTGGGCACAAAACATTCTTGATTAGTGTAACTATTTCTTTCAACACCCTACCCTACATAGTCACATTTGTCAGTAAAAAACTCACTTTCTTACATATTTAATATATCTTAAATTATACAATGCCTACACAGGAAAAAAACCCTAAATCACTGGTGACTAGGAACACTAAAAGGAGAAAGTATCAGCTCTACTTAGGATACCAAAAGCTTGCTTTTGTAGGGTGCCATAACCTTATTAACCTCTTGCTTTCTTGCACGTTTGGATCTGAAAAACAGTTTGTTTGCTGCAGGCATTAGGGGGGGGTTGTTTGTTTGTTTTGTTGCTTTATTTGGGTTTTTGTTTTACTTTGCTTTGTTGTTTGGTTTTGGGTTTTTTTATATCTTCATAAGGCTTCAGAATAAATAATAGAACACAAAGGAAGCAGTTTGAGCTTCTCACAATGCAGCTGTGACTGATTAAGGCAGATCCTCCAAAAGGAAAACTAACATAATTCTGTCTTTCATTTCTAGAAGAACAGGAGCCATGGGGGCAGGGGGAGAGCAACAGCCCTCTCAGACTGCAGAGTACACTACTGCAGTCATTGTGGACTGCATCCTGAACTTCAGTTTCTGAAAACACACATTCTAAAAACATCCCTTCAAAGCTATTTCTGCGCATCTATAAAGATAACTTGAATAACACTTAGAAACATGTCCAGGAAACAGTGAGAAATCAGAGCCCAGTGGACTCTGACAGCACAGAGGTTGCCTCCCTCCGTAATCCCTTTCAAGAGGGTGACAAATGTTGTTAACAAACACTAATGTAAACATCATACACTGAGGCTTCACAGTCCACCAGCAGGAGGAAAATAGGGCAATAAGCTCCAAATATACCCTGGGCTGGCTAGTTTTCAGTGAATGTGTTTTCTTCAGTTTTCAAATACTGCTGCTTTACTGAAATAAGCCATCTGGGATGTTCAATAACTGTCTTCTGAAAACTAGATAACTCGAGGGACTCAGAAGGGAACATTTGGCTCCATACACTGTGGCAAGTGTTATTCTTACAAAGGGAGGGAGAAACATGGCAGCAAGGGAGTCAGAAAAATGTTCTGTACAAAAAAAAAAACCAAAACCAAAATCCAAAAATAACTTGTCCTACATAGCTAGCAGCCTTAAATGAGCCTGGAATTAACTTTCTTCACGCAAGACAGAGAGAAAACACCAAAGTTTCAGAAGAAATCAGAGGTGATCAGCCAAGCAGCTCATAAACAGAAGTTTTGCTCATGAAAATCCACTGCAATGTTTTGAGGATGCATCTATGGCTATCATCTCAGATCTGGCTATACTCATCATGCAGTCACTGGTCAGGTCTGGCACAGAGAATGTTTAGCAGGTCTGTCCACTTGCCTCTCCTTCCATTTACCAGGGCACAGATAAACACTGCTATACAAACCCCCAGTGGAGATGCTCCCAGTGTATGCAGTCATTCACTGAATCTTACAACATCTCTGTAAAAGGTCTGGGCTAGTTTCAGGGTAAGTCTGTAGAGCAGAGACTCCAAGCTCCTGATTATGCAAACAAGCAACATGTCATTATGTTCGTTTCCCAGTTAGTAAGCTGAGTTTTGGTGGATGACAGAGACCAAATAAAACTGGTTCTCTCCATCCCCATAAATTCACATAGAACTCCACCCTTACTCTCCGAGAAACTACCCAAATTAATTTGAAGAATGAAATTATATTTGACCTATTAAAAGTTGTTGGACTTGACTTCAAGGTGTAAATTACTTCTTTGGCAGTTTATTTGTTCAAATTAAGTCCATATTGGTAGCAATAAAAATATTTTAAATATTTGAAGCTATGGACAAACATATTCAGTGCGGTTCCTAGTACCCCAGTAAACAACACACAGAGCAATATGCCATTGCCACAACAGCCACAGCAGCGCTACAGGGGGCTATAGATAGAGAGCTCTCTAGGGCAAGTGCTGGTCATGTCTGTACCAGCATTACTGTGCTGTTTGCCATTGCTTTAATTATTATTACCTCCTTTTATGCTATTTGCAGCTTCCTTTGCTCGTTGATAAGCTGTCACAAAGCAGTGGTGCATGATAACTCTGAGAAAAGCTCATTTCGATGATATGATTATGTGTTACAACTGAGTTTGACACCCACTCTCATTGCAAGGCTGCTAAGACAACACAATTGCTGTTTTTATCTGGGAGGTTTTCCAGCCTTCGTGTCACCATTTATAGCAGCAGAGTAATTGGCCAGGTTTACTGCTTCCCTGTGTGTTGTTTTAAGGGATTAGTCACTGTGGCATCAAATCCTAATGCTTAAAAATGGAAAGAAAAAAACTCATTAGGTCATTCAGTCCATTTCCTCAGGGCCAATACAAGACCATTTTGTACAGTAAATTCCTGGCAATCTGTACAGTCAGGATATAAACAATCCCAGTGAAGGGCATCCCACCTTTTTCCTGGGAAGGCTGTGCCATGGTCTAACAGATGTCATTCTAGGGATGTTTTTCCTGACATTCAGTCTGTTTCTTTCCATTCTTCCTAGTTACAACTTTTTGTTTTGCACTCATTCATTCTTAATTACCATTACTTAATGACTGATTTATAGCCAATCATATACTTAGCTTCAGCTGGTCTTTAAAAGCCCATTAAAGGCAGGAAGCATTGACAACAAACACCTACATTCTTCCTTCCCCAAAAGGTATTAATTTTAGTGTTTTTGTTGTGCTATCATTTGTTGCCAATAAATAAGATAGGCTGAAAAACGTCTGGTTTGGTATATACACAGCACCAGGAAAATAAACAAAATTCAGGATGCTGGTTCTAGGAAATTACATTTTATTTGAAGTTTGGTTTAGAAAATGATACAGGATTACAAGCAAGCTTAAATGTGCAGAATGCCAGATGCACAGGAAGTGGAGAAAGCTCAAACGTACTAACTGTAAAGGCTGATATCTTGACATGACAGATACCACATCCTTAGGATCATCTTAAAAAAACCCAAAGGTAATAACAAAACTGAAAAAGTTCCTGAAGCAGAAGCCAAGTCAGTTAAGTAAAAGAACAGGAAGAGAAGTAAGAAGAGAAATTCAGGTAATTTAGAGATAAAAAAAGAGAGCAGGACTGTACCTTCTAGGACTGCTCCTGCTATCATGAAACGTTTGTTGGTGTTTATAAGGTTAATTATTCTGAATATATTTTCACATGTGTATGTACTAATGCTCAAGTCCAAACCACAATCCAATTCTGCTGGCATTGAATTGTGTTGTATTTTGTTTGAAAACAATAAAAATATCTGTAACTGAGGAAGAACAGTTTTTACCAGATGCATTTCCTACACCAGTACTACTAGAAGACAGTTTAAAAAGGCCTCTAAATAAAACTTACTGTAGGACAAACATGAACAACAGTCTGTAGCCTAATTCTTGCAATGGATTTAAGACAAAAGTCTCCCACCACGTTAAATAACGAAGATATAGGTATATTGCTATTTGTGGTTTGTGAAGTCCCTATGTACGCAAACATGGTTGTGAGAAGAGCAAAAAGACCTCTGTTTCTGCAAAAATAGCACTGCTGTTGTCCTTGCTGTTAAAGAAAACTGAAGAAGAATAACAAAACCTACAAGGCAAATCATATTCAAAGAGCCAAACAGAGGTGCTCTGTGTCTGTGGACAGAAAAAAAAAACCAAAACACCAAAACCAAACCAAAGACACACACTCTGCTTAGGGTTTACTGCTTTTCCTCATTAATTCTAAGTTCTGTGGGTTCCTCTCTGATAATCTTGCACCTTGTCAAGCTTCAGTTGGGAGTAATGAACCCTTCCACAGCAGAAGACCCACTGCAGTCTATTTAAAGTCTGTGTAGTGAAAACAGCAATTCAAGGTCAGAGCTGTGCTGCTTCAGCCAATGCTCACATGTGGGTGACACTGGCTGCAGACCAGCAGGACACAGACTGCAAAGCAGACATTGCCAGCAGTTGCTCAGAAAGAAAAGGTGCAGGGTAACATCCAGCATGGAGGCCAGAATTTATAAGGTTGTTGCAATGTATGAAGAATGACATCTATCTATCATATCTAGAAATAGGAGACAAAACCTCAAAACTTGTATCTGTTTTATAATGTATTAATATCCATAGGAAAAAGCAAAATCACACATCCAGCAATGTCATCCGTCTGTCAAAATTTTGCAAAAAATGTAGAGCCAGTGGAGAGATACAACACGTATGGCCAGAAAGGAGCAGCATTTTCTAGAATTAACTTTATCAGAATATAACAAGCACTACCACACAGAGGATACACAACATTACCTTAACATAAAAGAGGTTTTGGAGAGAAAGAAAAGCCATTTTAACAAATATACCTTATTTTCCACATACATTTCACATACAACCTGTTGTTCTTAGAACTGTTAAAAGATACTAATGTCACTTAGCTTAAGCATATGGAAAACTACTGATGTTCGTGAAGTATTCTTCAAACCCTTCATAAAAAGCACAACAAAAATCAATTATAATAAATACATACCTGGCACCTGTTTAGATTCTCTCATTTCTGTAATATCTTTAATATAGAGTCTTGCAAATGCAGAAAATACAGGATCTATCCCCCAGTGCAGAGAAGGCATCTCTTCTTCATATTTCTTGGATTCAGACTGCATCCAAAACCTGTGAACACAGAAGGAACTGTAATTGTTTTCTACTCAGGTGAAGACCCTTTCACATATGCCCCAACTAAATGAAAAAATAGCTCATGAGTTTAAACACAGTAACACAGCAGAGCTGAGGATGAGAGGTTATCTAATATAATGTTATATTTATCTATCAATATTTCATGTGTGGCCACATGAAATATTCAAAGTATCAATACTCATGATTAGTTTGAAGTACTGAGAATCTAGCAGTGGCATTTTCCTCAGTAACTTCAAATGAAATAGATTTTCAGGGATTTTTCCTCTCCGAATCCATAAACAGAGAACCAAAGTCAACATTTGTTTAAAAGAGCAGGATTGTGGGATCCTAAGTGCTTACTTTCTATACAGATGATTATTGTTCCCCCCATCATTCTCTAAAACCCTCCCCTAACATATTCTTCTCATTGTTCATCCTTGTGCTTTATTGTGGAGTTGAGGGAGGATGACTTTATTGAAAACAAAAGCAGCCATCCCTTTTTTATTTTGGACATGTAGTCTCCACTAACTTTGAAATTGTTACTTTCCCCTTTTACCCTTTCAGATTTCAGAGTTTAACGCCTGCCATCTTCTGCCATTACAGATGCAATTCTCTGCTTATCGGTGTTGATGACAAAAACCCCAGCACTCGATTCCCAAAGATCCTCATAAAGATTTGAAAGCTAAAATACTTTCTATCAGCTTCTCCTGTATGGATAGCTACATTGTTCCTGTAAGGCTTTCCAGGTCACCCTCCAATGGGTGTCAGCCCCTCGCAGCTGTAAGTCAAAGGTGCTAAGTGGACTGATTTTGAATAGTGTGTAATAGGGCTGAGGTTTGGCAGTTCCAGTCTCCTGAGAGGAAGCAGCTCCCAGTGATCTCTGCAGCCTGGGAGAAGCACTTGTAGCTACCGATGTAGAGACAACACGCCATGAACATCACGATAGCCTCTTGGTTCACTGAGAAACAGAGCCTGGATGCTGCATGGTTTCTGTTTTAATGCTTAAACTTTAATTTGAGGCAAGGGAAAAGAAAAGGGTGTAGCACAAAATGCCAGTGTTGCTGACATCTACTTTATACTGTGTACAGAACTGCAGTTGACAATTCGATTCCTGTCCAACTTTTATTTTATTTTACTTAAGTAAAAGAGGCCAGTGTTACTTATCCTTCCTTCGACTGGTCATTTCTTTAGTGAGATGTTGAAAATATTTGATTTAGTCAGTTCCAGCAGTCAGTTCACCACTGAGTAACAAACTGAAATAGTTTTGTTTACACCTGGATTCATGTCTCTCTCCCCACTACAGACAGCTCTCTCTTCTGAACCTTTCCTGTTTGCACCCGCAAGATCTACTCAAAAAAGTCACACCATTCTTTCCTCACTCAAGTCTCCCCATGAAGCACCCTTTTTCTGCTGCTGAATTGAGACACTGTTCAATAGAAATTTAGAAATTAAGCTGCTAAGTATATGCTATTCCTCCATATGGCGGTTCTTTGGATACTTGCTACAGTCTATGTCAAATTTAAACCATAAAGTTTCTCAAGGGAGCAAACGGTTTGAACCTGTATCTTACTTGGCATGCTTATTTTCTTAACAAAATTCATCTCCTTATCTCTCTCTTTTTGCTTGCAAAAAGTCTCTAGTAAAAAGTTATATTCTTTTCTGCTTCACGCCCCCCGATTTACTCCGCATGGTTACAAAGCCTGTCTCAGCTGTTTTTCCTCCTAGACAGACAGCAGACTGAGATAACCAGCCAAAAAGAGACAATCAGGTAACAAGTCTGTCTAACCATTTGTATTTTGGGTAAACAGACACTCATTGGGGCAAAAAGCAGAACTCACCCCTGCACATGTTTGCATCTGAGGGGAAATCAATGAAGCAGCTCCACTGGAGATTAAAAGTATCTGTATTTTGGCATTTTATAGCCAGTTGTCAAGCCTGAAATGCCCAAATGTTAATAGACCAAGTCCAAACCACACTTTCAGCTTAAATGAAGTATCTCCATGAAATTTTTTACTACTTCCCTGTTCTGAAGGGAGAAGATTTCTGCAGTGAAAGCTCTTTCTATCTCAGAAAGTACTGGGAGTTAAATCTCAGATTCTGGAGCTTCCTTCTCACTCCCAGGCCTTGTTACAGCTCCTTACTGGAGATATTTACACCTATCATATGTCTTTATGTAGAGACCACTCTGCTTGGTTCAAGCCTGCTACAGACACAACACTTTATCTTACAGATCTGGCAAAGAGTCCTTGAAAAAAACTAAATCATGCCCCCAGCACTATGAAGGGATCACAAGATTCCTTGAAGTCCACAGGACAAATTTGCTGAAGTCCTGAGTTGCAGACATTCCATCCACACCAGGCTGGGACAGTGAAACTGTACTCCAGCCACCCACTCACTTTCAGCAATGTCTGACAGGCACATGAGGGCATTCTGCACAGCAGTCAAAGCCTTCCCTGGCCTCTTCACGGTCCCAAGAACCCTCCCAATCCCTGACACCACCCATAACCAAGCCTATTTTCTTCCTTCCCTCCCAAGTGGCGACTTGGTAGCTACATTGGAACAGTGGGCTATTTGAAGCCAAAAGCTCGTGGTCAGTTGGAAGGAAAAGATACTTAGTGCCTCCTGGATGCACCACTTGCCTCTACACACTGCTTGTACCAGTCCACTCTGCTCAGCAGTTGTCTGTCTGCTCCTACAGCAAAGCAAGATGTAAGCTATTTCTAAAGTATCTATTCAGTGAGTTTCCAAGCTTATTTCAGGCAGATTGAGAATATTAGAAAACACAAATCCTACAATGCTGACAAAATTCTTCCAATCAATTTATCTTTTGCTATATAATAGTATCTTCCCGTAACTTTTTCTTAAGCTGGCGCAGGAAGCTTCTCCATCCTGAGGTTAATTAATGAGTCATCCTGGCAAAAGTGGAACTTTCCATTATGCTAGAAGTGTTTTCAGCTCTTAACTGGTACCATTGGTGATATGCTATCGGCAAGGAAGATAAGAGCTGCCCTGTACAAGGAAGATCCAAGGGGCAAATAGGGGCATTGTGGAGATGCACAACATTATAATCAGTGAGAACCAGACAGCAAACAATAGACAATTCTGAACAGATACTATATGTACAAATGTTTAAGGATTTAACTGGCTTTTGCTGGGAGATGGTGATCAGGCTTAGCAATATAAACAACACAGAGTCCTAGCAAAAGGTCATTCCTTTCTGCATTTTGGTTTTAAGTGCAGTGTAATGACTTCGAGGTTGCTGTAGTGCAAGGAATTCAATCCTGATACAGGAGAAAAAAAGGCAAGAGAAGCATCTAGTCCACAAGTTTATTGGATAGAAGATATCTGTGTTCTATTTTTAACTCCAGAAAAAGGCTATAAAGGCATAATCAAAACCCAAAATAGAATTAAGTTCTTCTTGGAAAAATAACTTTGTTTGAAGGGCAAAAATCTAAAGTCTACATAGTAGGTATCTAAATACAAATAAACCAGAAGCCTCAACCTGAGATTATTCTAACATACTGAAATAAGGCTGTCTCTTCCACCTACTGCTATCAGTGTTAGTTTTCCTGACTCTACTGAGAAGTCAACCAAGTCCATAATCCCCAGAGGTATCTTATGAGCTTAGCAAGGTATTATCCAAGAAGCAAGGAAAATTGGCACCCTTCCCAACCATGTCACCACCTGAACCCATTTTCTTTCTTCCCTCCTAAGCAGCCTACCTGCTAGCCTTGTTTCAGTAGCTTCCTATTGAACACCTAATTGATTTATTCAATAGAATCAGCCCTGGTCAATCAATTTCTTGGCTCATATTCTTGTGCCCACCATGTACCTTTTCCAAAAAAAGCTAAACAGTCCTTTTCCAATCCCAGGGCAATTGAAACCTCAAAGAAGAGTATCTGTTTTAATGTTTCTTGTTGTCTTTTCTCCAAATTTGATTAACAACTAAAGCTCTTGGAGAAAATTGCCTTAGTTTGAGATTAATCATTTTGAGCCAAGAAAATGTGTCCTGCCAGTGGTTGTCTGCAACTGCTCTGCAAGTGCTGGCACACTCCTGCAAAGACTCTTTCTCAAGTTAGCTGTGAATCAGAAACAGAGAATTTATGCACTAATACAGGCAACTTAAACATCCCACCAGGCCTTCACTCTTCTCCAAAGGCTGCCACTACTATACTAGCACTGACGATTTACACTGGAAACATCTCCTAAACTGTTGGGAGTTGCCAACCCAGTGCATTAAAATAACTTGAAGTCACCATTGGCTTACTTGAATATATTAGGCCACAAACTGTGGCTGTCAAAAACAGCTAGCCATTCACTCCTGCTACAGACAAAGCAACCTGTGGAAAGAGGAGCAGAGTCAACAGCTGGGTTTTGTAACACCCTCTGTCATCTGAATTGAAATCATCTGTGTCTGAGTCAACACCCTATGTGACAAATGACTATTATTCAACTCTTCATCAGCAGCAGAGGCAATTCGAGCATGGTACAGTCAAACCCACCATATTTCAGGAAATGTTTTTAATTACCTACAGCCACATACAACATTTTAAATTAAAGCCAAATAAACCCATTGTATTATTATACAAGTAAATCTTACTGAGCTGGGAAGTAAAGCCTTTGGTTATAATTAATACAAAACAAAGATTCTAAACACGAAACTCACCCAAAGATTTTTTAAAAACACATAATTGAAAGAAAGTTTCCAACACCAGTAACAAGATTAAAACCATCACTGAGACCCAAACATGTTACTGAAAGACAAAAAAAAATATTCCTGGAAAACAGCTGTTGGAAAACTATCAAACAGAAAGGTAAGGCCAGTTTGGATCTACCTCCTCCCTGGTTATTCTATTACAAATCAAGATGGGGCAAGCATTTTCAGTCTTTCATAATAAGCCACCTTCTGCTTCTGTCATGTGAAATCCTGTCAGTTTTGATGCTACATGTCTTGCAGTTCTTATATATAAGTACAATTCCAATTTAAAAATACAGTTTCAAAACGCAATTAAGAAATCTAGAACTCCTCTGAACTTCCAGAAGTTCAGCACTTTCTGAAATGTTACTTTTACAAGGGTTTAACATTCGTCTAAGCTGTCCAGATAACAATTTACCAAAAGAAAGAATTACAGACTTTTTCTTAAAGATACTCCTTGAAAATTTAAACATCATGTGTCTTTTAATTACATTAGTTTCTATTACAATACACTTCCCTGGCAAGTGAAGTGCAAGACAAGAGGCCATCACTGCAACCTTTAGCCAGTGGGGAATCTATCAACAACCCAGAAAGGTACTGCCCTCAATGCCCATAAGGCAGGATACAGGTTGGGGCAAAAAGCCTTGTTTTATCAATAAACTGACATGGCTGTCGTGTAACAATCTTCCAGCGGAGTTAACATCTCCAGGTCATGTAACATGTTTTCCTCCCTCTGATTTTACCTTTCCATAGCACTGCCTGGAAAACCTTCTGGACAGATGCATATGGCTGCAGGAGACCAGACAAACTGGCTCCTCCAATGTCTACAGGCTTGGAAGGAAGGGGGACAAAGCTTACCATTCTAGATTGCTTCCTTTTGGCATTGAAACTTGTTTTGAATGCAAGCTAAATCTTGTAACAAGATTTTGGCACTCAATTTTCCAACAGCATGATTCTGAAAAACTAACAGGGAAGTGTGTAACAAAATAAACAGTAGAAGTAGCTCTTTCTGATCTTTGTCCCATGCATTAATCACAAGATAATTTCCCATGGATCAAGAAACCAGCATACCACTCAGCAGACCAGTAAACTAGCTTTGTATATGTATTTCTCATGGCCACCTGTAAGCTTACCAGAAATAAGAAAGCAGGCACTCACTACTGATATTCAGAAAGCTTCACCTCCTGTGTATTTTAAAGCTATTGGATAATCACACTGAAGTGCCTTCTTCAACTAATTCCCTAACCTGTCTCAAGCGAGGGCAGGAGGAAACCTACGAAGATGATTAACTCTCTCTGAAAGCTCTTAATCACCCACAGTGCTGCCAGAGTGAGCTGAGCTGCTGAAAAGATGCTCTTTAACTGGGAGAGAAGGTTCTCAGCCATTAGTGCAACATAAAAACAAAAGTAAAATTAAATTACTTCTTATAAATAGTAAGTTTCTTGCCTGGAGGAACAGTGGTATGAAAGCTTTGATAGCAAGTGGATTCCAAACCGGCTGTTGGAAAAGGAAAGTTTTTTGACAGATACTTATAATCAGGAGGTGATGCCGCCCCTCTACTCAGCCCTGGTGAGGCCACATCTGGAGTGCTGTGTCCAGTTCTGGCATCCTCAGTACAAGAAAGACAAGGAGCTCCTGGAGTGGATCCAGCAGATGATTAAGGGACTGGAGCATCTCTCATATGAGGAAAGGCTGAGAGAGCTGGGCCTGGTCAGCCTGGAGAAGAGACACCTAAAAGGTCAATGCCTATAAGTGTCTGAAGGGAGCGTGTCAAGGTGATGGATCCAGCCTCTGCTCAGGGGTGTTGGGCAGTAGGACAAGAGGCAGTGGGCAGAAATTGATGCATGGGAAGTTCCACCTGAACATGAGGAAGACCTTCTGTACTGTGTGGGTGAACACACACTGGTACAGATTGTCCAGAGAGGCTGTGGAGTCTCCCTCACTGGAGACATTCCAGAACCATCTGGACACAATCCTCAGTAATGTGGTTTAGGGGGCCCTGCTTGAGCAGGAGGCTGGACCCTTCCAACCTTATCCATTCTGTGATTCTGTAATTTACTGGTACAACACAAAAGAATTAACTAACAGAGAAAAGAGAATGAAACCTAATTCACCCTGGATTAAGGCAACACAGTTAGCTTTCCTACTCTGTTTTAGCAGTGTAACATAGATTTAGTGTTACTTCCAGAACGAACATTTTCAAATTTCAGAAATTTGCATAGAAGTGACAAGCATTGGTTAATAGCTTTCTAAGGCTACTGTGCCTGTGAACAAGTTTTGACTCAATTTCTAGAGGCAAGTATTCCTGCCCATTTCCCTCCCTCCCCTTTAAACTGGTTTATGCATCTGGTCTAAATTAGAACAGTCTCTGGGATAAGTCAGAATTTATATGAACATTCATAGCACTACAGAGCACACCATTACAACCTGAGACTTCAAAATAATTAACCTATGATTTGGTCTAGGCACACAGTTGTGATTGAAGTTTTAAAAATATTCCTGGCACATACCAAAGCTTTAGATTATGACAGACCCACTTAATGTTCTGAAATCAATTTGCATTTTATTTTGCTGTGGAAGTGGACCTTTTAACTATATCAGAACACTGCAAGACTGTGTTTGAAACATGGTGTCAAATAGCCCAATTGTTGATATATACAAAGTAACTCAAATTACAATAATTTTGAAATCTCAGATCCAACTAGGACCATCATAAACTTTGTGGGACTAACTAAAGGCTGAGATTTCTCATTTGGAGCGCTTTTGGAAGATCAAGACCTAATTGTTACTCTTCTTTGAAAGATTAATAAACTTAGCTTGGCACTGATCTTTGATTCTTGTCCAGCTGCATTTGTTGTTTGGTTTTCTTTATGTTATTCCAGAAAATTATTTTTTTTCTCCTTCAAATAGAGACTCATGCCATTTCCTGTCTGAAGGCCCTTCTTGTAGAGAAATGTTTAAACATCCCAAAAGTCAGATCTGTGCAAAATGTAAGGTGTGTGGGGAGGAAGCACTGAGCCTATATATTATTACGATATTGTCTGTTCTACTGGGAGAAGTCTGAAGAACAAAGTAAGAATTTTGAACGTAAGAACAAAGCTTTTGTTATGCTTTTCTAATGCTCCTCACACAGGTCCTCTGAGCCATCATCTAGGAAAAGTATCAAAAGGGTGGGTGGGTGTTTTGTATCAAAAATGGTTCAATTCCCAGCCTGCTACTCTCTGAATTTCTTTTGCAACTGCGCCTTCTTTCTGAGGAACAGGGCTTTTATACCTGAAATCAAGCACAGGACTTCTTAGTCATACCCAGGCTTCTCTGAACTGGGCTTTAAACAGAAAAGTCTTAGAAATACCAAAGGTGTACAGGTATTTCCCAGTTCCTTAAGACAAACTGTACTGCACAGTCCTTTACACCGTATTCTGTGAATAATCTGAAGAGCAGGTTCTTCTCAGCTAAGGAAAGCTGGCTCATAATCATTTATCTTCAGCTGCTAAACTACTAGAACCTGCTAAAAATCCAGAGATTGTCCTTTACTAACCGTTGGTTAAGCAATTTTTGTAATTCTCTTAGGGTGTTCTGAAATAATGAATAATTTACCAGTGCTCTATCTGAGGACTGTTCAAATCTCATCACTGAGAGCTGGCAAAGGACTGATACAGAACAACCCCAAACTGTTCAGGAGTACTTGTCCTGCAACATGAGTATCTTCAGTAACTCCCCTCCCTGTAGAGAAAAAGCAGCTAGGCTTGTTTGTTAGTAATGATTTTTGCCCATCTTTAAGAACTTTTTCCAAATCCAATGACAAGGCACTAAATGGACAGAAAGTTATTTACATTATTGAAAAAAATACCTCCCTGACAACTGTGGCTGCAACTTCTTCCATGAATCACTGTCACAGCTAACATGATAAAGTCATTACTATTTCCGACTTCTTGGTATGTAAAAAAACCAACAGCCTTTATAAACTAATTTAAGTGTCTCCTTAATTGCATTTGAATTTGAATAAATGCCATTTCCTCTTCATGCTCTGAAAGGAAGTCACTCCTGTATATCCAGAAAGATACATTAATGCTCAATCAGAAGCCACACGAATTATTTTTCATGTAGGTAATTTTATTTTCTGCTACAATTCAGTCCACGTAATGTAATGGGCTTTTTTTGGCTTAATCCATAAATATTGCACTGTGTACTATAAAACATAATTTTGTGGATTAGCTACTAAAGATCCCTTCTATCAAAAAATAAACATTTCAGGACACTTGAGACAAAAAGTGCATCACGTCACAATACTCTGTTTTGTCATAAGCAAGTGTTAGTGCCCAAAGTTTGCACATACTATTGTTGGAAACACAATAGCTGCTGTTTGCCCTGACAACTGACATACTATTGCAGCTCCACTCATTGCTACTGTACCAAGATGAGATCCTACAGAAAACCAAATTCTACTTTACAACACAGTCAACTATTTTTTTTGCCTCATTTTCTAGGTAAAAAGAGAAGAACATTGCACACAAAGAAATTATTACAAACATGGTTGTAATACAAAAATAACATTATGCAATGAAAAACTGCTGGGTTTTTTAGTAAAATCACGTAGTATTTTAAAGTCTAGCTTTACATTAATAAACAGTTGGTATCTCACATTCTATATGTTATTTCCCCTTTTTGCTAGTAGACATATCTCCAATATTATTCCACTGTCTCTTTTTGGGATATTACTAAAAAATCAATAGTCTTTAGTGTTATTTTTTTGTCAGATTTTCCTTTATTGTGTGTGTAGGAAATGTTCCCTATTTTTCAGAATGGTATATTTTTAATAGCAATTGTAGAAGGTATAGTAAACTTCTGGGTTTTGCTTACCACATAACCAGGATTGGGTCTGATGGTTGGCCAGCCAGCCATAAAAGAAAATAGATTAAAAAAATCATTCATTTTCATATTACAGAACAAGTTATTTGGCCCAAGATTCCAGAGCTGATCAGGATCACAAGTGAACACAATGTCCATTCTGGAAAAAAAAAGACTCCTGGGAAACAGTGAAAGAAAATCAGGATTTGCAGAAAGAAAAGCAGCGATACATGTGGGTTTTTTTGTTCAGACATTTTTTGTGCCAGTATTGACTGAGAGCAATACTGAGATGCAAAGCTATCTTTATCCCTTAATAAATTTCTAATCCTAGCTACTATGTGAACTAATGCAAATTTGAAAGCCACAAACAAATAGAGCAAATCAGCTCGTGACTGCTACGCAAGAGGAAAAGGTCTAATTACCATGTGGTAGAAAGGCAAACATGGTGCAGCATTTGCAAGACATGCTTTCATGTGACTTAACTAAAGCTTCTAATATCCATCAGATGGAAGGGGCTCCACAAGTTTTAAATAATTTGCCTTGTGTTCATATACAGTTTTGATCAAATAAATCTTGTTTCAAATTAAATATAACCTCAAATTATTAAAATAGTTAGAAAGAACACAGCGTTATACCTAAGAGTAGTAGTGTTTTAAAGGATATTAATATTTTAAAAAGAGTGTTCTAGATTGACTTATTCCTGTGTGGTTCTGTGAAAGATTGTTACAGTCATCACAATATGGAGAGAACTTTTATCAGACTAACTACTGTATTAAAAAAACGCAACTATCCACCAGTGCAGCTCAGTATTTCAATATTAACTGAAAATTCCTATAAAAGGAGCTTTTTCAGCTAAATACAAACCAAAAAAGCATGTAGCCTTCTTGAAAACCTTTATCAGGAGGATATGAAGTTCTTAATTGCCTTAGTCAGTTAATCAAAGAGAATCAGCTATGTAAGTTTCAAGTTGTTGACACTTTCCATTAAATCTGAGGTTTGCTTCTCACTCCCCTACAAAGATATATGACTATTTCTGAATATCAGTCTTGAAGAGGGTTCTCTTGCACATCAACTAGAAGCAATAAGAAAAAAATTTCTTTTTTGCTATAGCTTCAATAAAGTTAACATGTTAAAACTTGAATGCTTTTGACATGCCATGTTTCCAAGAAATATTCTTGTACTATTTGTTGAAATATCTGATCCTTATTCAAATTTCGATATTTATATTATTGCTTTTTTTCCCTGCCATTTAATTTCAGATAAAGCCTATTCAATAAAACATCACAGGTTTACTTGGAAACATTCAGGTAATTCGGCAATTTTTGTATTTGCTTTGTCATCATTCCCAGAAGTGTTGCTGACACCAAGAGAACTGCACTCCAAGAGCTCTGCTGGCAGTGGTAGGACGGTCTCCATAGGTAGGAAGAAGAACTTCCATCATATGTTACCAGGAAAACTCATCTTACACAGTTAAATAGTGTGATAAAGACAAGTATCTAAAATGGGGAAGGTGAATCGCCCTGTGAAGATACATTTCCCCACTGACTGCTGAAAAAGTGTGACCGATTTAGATTAAACACACAGACTTTTCTGAAGCCAAAATAACATCAATCCTATTCCCAAACATTTTAACTCTCAATGTTGTTTTTACTGCAAACATCAATACCCTTGTATGTTGAAGCTTCTAAATGCCACATGTTTCTATGGCAATTCTTAGATTAATTGGTCCTGCAGTACGGCATTCAAAAAACCCAAACCACGTAATAGTTATATATCCAGGTTATTGATAGGAGCCTGAGCATTGATTCTGGCTAATCAGATATGGGCAAGCTCTTGAGTGTCCAGCCTCTGGTATTGTAATTTTTTTCTGTTTATATTATATATGACTGAACTATTCCTGTTACTCATATCATAAAGGCTCATAAAATACCAAGTACAAAACTAAGTCTCTTTTTTGTTCTGCATAACAGAAAGAGAAGTCTCTAAGACACAGCTCTATCAATGGTACATTTGTTAGATAGGCTTTAGGAGTGCTGTATATGTAGCACGTACAGCTCAACCAAGGGATCAGCCCAGCCAACATGGGTTTGGGGAAGGCAGGTCCTGCTTGACCAACCTGATCTCCTTTTATGACCAGATGACCCACAGTAAGTTCCCAAACAACACTAAGCTGGGTAGGAGTGTTGATCTGCAGGAGGCCAGGGAGGCTCTGCAGAGGGATCTGGGTAGGTTGGATCAATGAGCTGAGGCCAATGGTGTGAGGCTCCATGAGGGGAAGTGCCAGGTCCTGCACTTGGCTCACAACAGCCCCATGCAGGGCTACAGGCTGGGACAGAGTGGCTGGAAAGTGGCCCAGAGAAAAAGAACCCGGGGGCACTGGTCAACAGCAGCTGATCACGAGCCAGAAGTTGCCCAAGTGGCCAAGAATGCCAGTGGCAGAATATCAGAAGCAGTGTGGCCAGCAGGACCAGGACAGTGATCATCCCCTGTGCTGGGTTAACTAGAGTGATCTAGAAGCTCCATTGGTGCTTAGAACTGAAATGAGCTCAATACAGCACAAGACATTAACTTTAGGAACAGATCAGAGGAGAAATGACAGAGCCTATGAAAAAATGCCACCACATAACTGGAAAATATCAATAAAAACATGGGGTACATCAATTAAAGAAAACAGAAAGGACAGTGTTGAGTGCCAAAGGTGACAGACAGATTAAGACGGATGAAACAAGAATTATGCTTCAGATTTAACCACGAACAAGCCACCTGTGACCTTACAGCAGTTCAATGAGCTCAATCACCAGAAAGAATTTTGGAGATCAGCCAAAACGTGGGTGGACAGAAAGTCAAGACAATATAAAAATATATCATTAAATATTTTGAAAGAACTGAAGACAGAATGTAGGACTGAAGTGAAAGGGCAATATATGCTGTGAAGAACATATTTCAAACTAAATTTCTGAAGTGTTTACTTTCAATTAAGAGAAATTGGAGCAGTTTAAAAGAAACAGAACTTAAAGAGGGAGTTAGGAACAGTAGCAAGTGTAGGTTGAGTCAATGAGAAAGGATGGTGATACGAAGCAGCAGAAAGTATAAAGGAGACTTCTAATTCACAAAGAGATGAAAAAGATTGTCATAAAGAGTTTACAGCTATTTTAAGCCAGTCTATTTGATGCACAACCAAGATAGTTCTTTAACATCTTTAACATCTTCCTCTGACATTTAAAGGAAGTAATGAATTTTCAAATAGCATTGCTTTAAATTCCTAAAGGAGAAATTTTAATATAATTCTCTTTTACCTTTTTATTCTTACCATCTGGAAACATTTACAGTCGCTAAAAAATCCTGCTATCAGGAACAAAAAAACCACACACACAAAATCCAGGCTTCATATAGCCTCCTCCAAACCAGGAAGTTGCAGCAAATTGGGAAGGATTTGCTACTAGCACTTAACCTTCACCTTATAGAGTTTCTTTTTAGGATTGAGTGGCAGGCTGTAACTCCAGCGTGAAAGAAAAAGGGAAAAAATGAGACGGAGTCACAGTTTTCCTTTTCAGATATCCTGGGTTTATCTTGAATTACTTGTTAAAGAGCAAGAAAGAAAAAGGTAAAAGCAAAACCTTATCACTAGATTAATTGCGCCTTTCTTGTGCCAGACTTTCATCTTATATTTTCAATGTTATATGAATTAAAAGCTCCCTGGAACAGGAAGACTCTCTTTATACAAGTCTAAAGCAACACACATGCAGTACCTGCTAACATTCAGTCGTTGGCAGGATGGCACTAACGTTCTGCTCTGAGTGAGCCTCTTTTATCACACACACGTTTGCAGCAAGCTGACACGTGATAGAGATGCTGTGTGTGAACTGTGCACAGTCCAACCTTTATCAGCAGAGCTGAGGAAGAACCAGGCCCTGCTATCCCAGCCCAGAACGTCTCCAGCTCAACTACACTTCTTCACATATCACTTATGAAATTTTCTTTTAGTTTTGCATTTCCTTCCAGTTATTACAAACTCTGACATTCACACATAAACACCTCCCCCCCCCCGCTCCACTGCCATTAACCCTGAGGCTAAAGAAAAGATAATCCTGCCTAAATACAAGGAATTCATCCCATGGCTTTGGATTCCCTTTTTCTCTCATCCTCTATCAACCAGTCAGTTTAAATAAACCTACAGAAATTAGTCCCAAAGCACTTTTTATCCAAGAAAAAGCAAGTTAAAACAAAAATATTCAAATAAAAATATTAACAAAAATTAATATTTAAGCCATCATTATATTTCAACATGCAAATCAAAGCTATCATCCCACTTGAACGGGCAAAAAAAAATAGAGAGGAAAAAGAAATTGAACTTCAAAAAGTAAGATATCAGAAGATATTATTGTATTTAATCCAAACTATCTGAATGAAACGTGCACATGAAATTAGTAAGTGGAGCCAGGGAGCCAGATCACAGAAAACAGCTCCTTAGGATTGCTGTTGTTTCTTGATTTTGCCCTCATACACATAAACAGTCTTGGTTTCAACACCCTACTTAACAATTTTACCTTTTGTGGCCAAGCTGTCAGTATAGGGAACACAAAAACGCCAATATCATTTTTGAAAAACAAACGCTGATTATTACAACAAATCCGTTTCACAAGAGTACTTGAAAGATTCTCTATTCATAGGGTGGGACTGCCCTTGAAACTGATTCTATCCAGTTTAAAGAAATTGACTCATGACAGAACACTGTTGTTTGATTCATAAACGCTTTGTGTCAGGGGCATCTCAATGCCGCATTATTATTACTGCACTTACACACGGACTACCCTTCCTATATAGCAAATTATTGTCACGCTAGTAAAATGGTCTGAGGAATGATGCACACCAGAGGCTTGGTCTTTAGAAACTCATCATGCAGCTTAAGTTAATGGCAATTGCAGGCACTCAGGTTCATACGAGGATACGGTATTATACGATTTTTCCTGGGTGTTTGTCTCACCGTCAGATGTCCCTGAGGTCTCAGCATCGCCTCAGCTGCTGGATCGACTTCTTGCCTGTCACAGCCCGAACTCTGTCCCCATGTCTGCTAATTGCCCCTAATCCAGGCAACGAGAACGCCTCTTGCTTTCAAGTGAGGAAACACCTCACATTTGGTGGCATGTACACAACACAACTATTAAAATACAATTATACTTCAGGGTGAGGAAGGAATCACTTGCGGGAAGAGAAGGTTGTGAGATAAGGAAATTCAAGCCTGTTCCAGTGATTAAATAAGATGCCGAAGATACCAAACGGGCAGCACAAGAACATCACATCCTGCCACGACAGAAGATAAACCAGTAGCAGGTCTAGGGACAGCACTGGACCGCAAACAAAAGAAAAAGTCTTCCAACGTTTGCTATCAACACCTTCCTCAGAGCACCACGTCCAAGCCCAAGCCCCCGAGAAGGCACTACCTGCCCACACAGCGCTCCTGACACACAGAGGGAGCCCCTC
>NW_008236478.1:9234480-9234741 GCF_000691975.1 Corvus brachyrhynchos
GTCCTTCTTCAACTTTCGTAAGATCTTCAAGCTGGGCGGCGAGAAGAAGAAGAAACAATACGAGCACGTCAAGAGGGATTTGAACCCTGAGGAGTTCTGGGAAATCATAGGAGAGCTGGGAGATGGTGCTTTCGGTAAAGTGTTCAAGGTAAGGGCGGGCAGCGCGGATCGCTTGTGTTGCTCATAGCTGAGAAGTGACTCGGAGCGTTGCTTTTGCCTGCAGCGCTGCCTCGGGCTCCTGTCTGCCGGCTCCCTCACCTC
>NW_008236478.1:9234809-9287697 GCF_000691975.1 Corvus brachyrhynchos
GAGGCAGAGGGGGGATCCCGGCGCCTCTTGGCCACGAAGCCTCGTGAAACTAAAGATAGAAAAGACCTATTAGGTCATTGTCCCGCCTTCTGCTCCACCCTGCCCGCTGCTGGATTGCTCACTTCTGTGTTTTGGGTTTTTTTGGGACTCGTGTACAGTATGTCTCCTAACCTTACAAAGACTGCATTTTCTTAGATCTGAAGTTAATACTTTTTTTTTTTCCCCCCCCTGTACGGAAGGAAGCCCATGAACAGTAAAATTGACTCCTGTGCTTCATGTGTAGTGTACAGAGCCAGGCTGTCGTCGCTTTAATGGGCATTCTCCCATCTTGCTCCATGTGGAGTTGAATTAAATAGCTGTGTTCTCTTTGCTCTCCCTGTGTGGCAGAATTCATGTGTTAGATCTCCTAACTTCTCTCAGTTGTTTGCTCTTTCAATCTTTAAGTGTACTGGTACAAGTAGGGGTTTTTAAGGATGCTTATCTAGAATTTATCAAGCCGAGTAGACTGCAGTGACACAGATACAACCCTGGTAGTGTTTGACAAGACTTCAGCGTTCTGGCAAATCTTCAGCCACGTTGCCCCTTTCTAAAAGGGTGTTTAATGCTCCATGTTTGGTTTAGGGATAGCGTGGAAAAAACATCCTGGTCGATAAGCATGAGAGAATTGGGAACTGACATGAATTGAAACTCTGGGGCAGGTTCTGGAGACTAGGAAAAAATAGCATGAGAGGATGGCATTTACAGTGTTTCTAAGAGCTAATTCGGTCAAGAAACGTTTATATTTAGAGTACTGCATTTGAGAGTTTATGAAATCTGGGTACTCGTGAAATTTGTGCTATTTTTGGTAGTAATTATTTTAGGTTCTATTGTACTGTGGTGGTGTCACCTGTTTGTGAGCAGAAGTGCCACAGTCAGTTCAGAATGTTAGGTGGGGGGTCATTTTGCCCAAGGAATTTGTGTCAATGTTCTATATTAAGAACATCTAGCTTATTAAGATGCTGGTGTAGTACACAGTCTAGATGGTGGTTCTCATGTCATTTTAGAAGATCAAAGTTTTGGCTTTTTTGTTAAAATGGCTGGGAATATGTCTGAAGTTGCTCTATCATAAAGCCTGCTCACCACAAAAACATAACGTCTCTAATGGCGTTTGCAGCGTATTAAAGTTTTAATTTGAGCTTCATAGTGGAGTTTTGATTCCCATTTTCTGAATATATGCCTCAGATACAATACTAAATGTGTTTTTTCCTCTTCCCCGATGTGCATTTCCCCTCCCATCCTGAAACCTCTTCTCACTTCTTTTTTATCTGTAGGCATGTCTGCGTTAGCAATAGTAGTAGAGGAAGGTGTCTGAGCAAGGCAGCTGGTAAATCTTGTATTTCAGTGTACTCTGTACACAAACAGGAGAATGTTTTCCACTTGGATGTCGTTTTTCTCTTCAAGATTTATTTCTGACTGTGAAAGGACAGAGTTCACTGTTGAAATTGATTGTAGGCAGAATTACACATGGTTAAACGGGTCAACTTGTTGAAGTTGGCCCTTATGAGAATTAACAGGCAGTATTCCTGGAAAAAACTCTCCAATTTAAAAAAAAAGAAGTAGGTTACTGCATGTGTTCATCAACATTCTTTTTGCTTCCATCTAGTTTGAGAAGGAGGCTTACACACAGATACAAACTGTACTTGTGTTCCTGCATCTGAAAGTGCTTCCCAAGAAACTTTAGAAAGCAGGAAAGGTGTGTAAGGTTGTTATTTTATGGATATACACCTCAAATGAGAAGCTGCAGGAATAGACATTCAATTCCTTCTCAAATTTTGAATTCAAAACTATAAGCTAGAATAAAGCTCTCAAGAAAGCTTGAAGACTTTGTCTTTAGGTAATGGAAGTGTGGGGGTTGGGGTTTTCATTTTGTGTAATGGATTTTGTTTTATTTGCCAAACCCCCCCATCACCCTAGTGTCAGTTACATTTGCCAAAACTACATTTGCCTTTGTTTAAGATCTCAGGATCTGTGTGTGACAGGGTTTTGGCAGATGTATGTTAAAATGGAATTGCCATATACATAAGTCTTTGTATACTTGGAATTTCTAAAAAGTAGGTTAGATTGGTTACATGCTATGATTCCCCATAGAGGAGTAATTGGTTTAGTTTTGTAACTGATCTTCTGACCAAAGTGCCAGATATTTAAATAAAACCTCAAAAACAACTCTCAATGATTCTGACAGTACTGGGAAGCCTTGCTGATTAAATTATTTACTTAAAAATGCTGTCCAGTGATAATTAATTTTGTGTATGGAAGTCTTAAGGGCATTGAAAACTTGTGATTCATTCCTCTTCTTTGCAATCAAGTACAAGGATCTTGCTTATTTTTTTTAGTACCTTAGCCAAATTTCTAGAAGAGCTTATTTCCTTTGAAGCTGTTTGTTCCAGCGTTCTAAGGCTTTTTGAGTTCTGACAATTCATACATTTGTATTCACGGACTTCGAAGTAATGTTTAGAAATACTCTGAGTGTTTCAACTGCTGTTGCAAGTCTCTTGTGATCAGAGGAGCTCTGTAATTGCAGATTACTGATGGCAAAGGTTTATGGCCGAGTAGGACTTTTCATTCTGGCCCTTGTCAGCCTCTTCAAAGAGGCCACTTTTAGGCTGTTTTCTTTTTGCTCTTGGCTAATGAATAATGGTGTGCTTTTCTGTCCTTTCACAATTTATAGATCCTTGCAGTACTTCAGTGTCAGGTGATGGCCCTTGTAGAGAATTTCGAGTTTCCTGATGGTAGGATTTTTTTCCAGTCTTTTTTATGTGCTTTTCATGGACTATTTAGAATAAATGAGTGGACTGCTAGAGTTCTGACAGACACTGGAGACGCATAATATTAGTATTGGAGGCTGATTTCAACATTGACATTTGGCAGTCAGACACAAAAAAACCCTAAAAACAAAAGAGGGACAGTTTGAAACTGCTCTTGATTTGATCAGGTTACTTGCCCTGAAAAAAATGTGGGCTCTTATTGTAATTATAATCAGTTTGCTTTAGAAAGTAGTTACATTATTATATCATGTTGCTGTATTGTCTGTTCTAGTACTCTATTGTGTCAAATCTCAGTTCTGTGCACATAGTAAACATAGCTTTAAGCTAAATCAGTGTGTTAATGCCTTTCATCAGCTTTAAACTACTTTCTAAATTCCCAGTAGTAAATGTTCAGATGATGTGAAAACAGACCTTTCAAATGCCTGATGTGATGCTCTTTCTTGCCACAGATAAACATCATTAATGAAATCTGGTTTTTCTTAAGGTTCAGAGAAGAAATTTTGTGCAAGCTGATAACCATAATCATGGTGAACAGCATTACCCAATTGCATTATCTTCTGAAAATTATAACTACATGAAGTGTTCCTATTTACTTCTATTGGCAGTCTTGGCCAGTACCAGCTCATCCCTGGCTGGTGATAGTGGACTTTTGACAATAGTGTTTCTTCACGTCAAATAATCCAATGGTGTTGCTTCATTTAAGTTAAGCTTTTGTATCTGTATTTGAAACCATCTTATCTATAATGTACCTATATGACTTACAGGGCAGCTTGGTTTTGCCTTAATGTCATCTACAACAGGTAGAAACAAATAGAATTTTTAAGTAGTGATTTAATAAGACTGGACCAATTATAATTTAATGATTATGTGTTCTTAACTCCTTTTAATGTTAAAATATGAACTGACTGCTGGTAGCTGCTTAGAAGTACTTTTTTGTGTACCACTAACATCATAACTTATTTTCTAATTCTAGAAAATGTATTAATTAGTCTGACCTATAAACAAAATAAGGGCAGAGCAAGGAGAATTTATACTTTCTAGTTTCTTTCATCTTACAGCACATTGTTCTAAATTCCTACATTTGGATATTACAACTTGAAGTTATCCAGATGATAATAATGTATCATTCTGCTTCCTAGGGTGGATATCTTTTACATCTGTAACCTAGGACTCACTGGAACAGATTTTGACCGGTTACTTAATATCTAAGCTTGAAACACAGATAGGCTTTGTTTTCTCTACTCTCTATCTTTTTGCTTATGTGGTGTCATTAGTTCCATTAATTCTTTAGAAGAATTTGGTAGAGCTGTTGAAACTTTGCAGACATTCCTACACGAATGATATAGTTCCCCGTGGAAGGATGTTGCTTGAGTTTGTCTGAAGACCTATATGTTTGGTACTAGCTGGAAGATAAATTCATATTTGAAAGTTTCCAGTCAAACATGGTGTTTCACAAACAAGTTTCATGTGTGACTCTGCCATGAGCCCAGACCTGGAAATAAATAGCAGGTGAAAATGTCCTAAGTTGAAGTTCAATACAGAAGAATGAATCAGTGGTGCAGAACTCTTGGCAATTTTGATTAAAATTGTTTGCTATACCAAATATGTTTTCTTCTAATTTATTTTCATTCATAATTGACTATATAAGTTGACCCCTCATTAAACTGGAGCGGTAAAATAGTGCAGTTGCCCTCAGGAGATCTGAATTAATAAGATTCTCTTAAGTGCTATGTTGCTTTGTTTAGCCATTGAGGCATTAGTAGATAGAGGAGACAGGAGAGTTGATTTACTCTCAAGAGACTAATGTATAAGGTACCAATAGTAAATTTTAAATACTTAGTCTAAGTAAAATGGAGCTAAAACTTTACCTAAAGCTTGCTATGAACAGTAATCTCTAAGAGTAGCCTGGGTATTCTAGGGCTGCTGTGAATGATGAGAAGAGATGCATGACAGTTCATAGAAAGCTTGGTGACTTGCCCTACAATGTTATCTTTATTTTCACACTGTTGCAGTTTTAGCCTGATTAGAAGATACCAGATAAGGAAAAGGCAGTATCACTGTTTTAAACTCTGGGAAATCTGTCAAAGGGAAGCTTTACAGAACTCTTTACACCTATTGTCACTCCAGTAAATTTTCTGGGGAAATGGTAATGCCAGAAAGTCATCTGTAAATTGTAGATTGAGATAACTTTCTTGACTTGAATGGCTACTTGTTACTTACCTTTCCTTTTTGTTTGTAGCAGGGAAATATTTGAAAGGCACATAGCACATGTGTGTCTCACTTTTTGGACATATTTGCATCGCTTGGCTTAAAATCAGCATCACAATACTTAACTTATGAGTAATATATTGTCTCTCTGTTGCATTTGGAATTAAAACTGCAGGCAAGTTTGTGGAGGATAATTATAGAACGCTTATGATCAGTCTTTGGTAAGGCAGTCATCTTTTCCAAGGTGTGAGCATAGTTATGTAAACTGTTTAAAACGCTAAGTAAATAATTATTTGATTTTATTCATGTTTATTAAGTTCCCTTTTGGTTTTTTTTTCATGTCATCTGATCTATCATATTTCTTAGCTAACTGTGTAACTGTTTGGACTGGTTTCTTTTCTGGAGAGTAAAACTTCAGATTTCAGGGGTAAGCTAAGTGTGACTTTCATGTCAAATAGATTGCAGAATGAAGCTTCTTTAAGCTGTTCTAACTTGGTGAAATAATTCTTCTATCCTCACATGCAGTCCATTTAATTAAATAATTCTGGTATGGGTTTTTTGGGGTTTTTGTTGGTTTTTTGGGAGGTTGTTAACGGTTTTGTAGACAATATGGTTAAACCTTTAATCGTTGGCAGGGTCCTCCAGAACTACAATCCTCCAAGTAGTAAAGGACAATGCGCCAGTGTTGCAGAGCAGTAGTTGAGAAGTTTCTTTTGGTGACCACTCAAATTCCAGTTTTGACCAATTTTGTCGCTGTTTAAATTGAATGCACTTATGAATTCCATGTTTCGTGGGCTGTGACCCACGTTTTGAGAATCTCCTAAGATTGTAAACATCATTCTCCTTCAATGACAGTTGCGTCTGTGTTCAAGAGGAGTCTGTAATTAAACTCTCTGATTTGAGATTTTAAATACATTCCTTGAGACCCTGGTGGCTGATGTGTCATATATAAACACTTTTTCAGCCTTTGCTTCTTTGTGTTCCCTCAATAACCTTTAACTATATTCAGATTAAACACAGAGTTGACAGATTCATAGTGTCTCACCTCTTTTGCCTATTGTCTTATGTTACAGTAGCTGCCAAATTACTCAAATACAATGCTTGTGCTATCTTTTCTTTTGATACTGTTTGGATTGTTCCAGTTTTCCATGTTTAGTGATGGAAAAGCCATGAAATTTGCAGTTAGAAAACAAAGCAGACTGAATTAATTGCACAGAAAGCAGATTGAATTAATAGCATAGACTAAAGAAAGAGTGATGTTTTATAATTTTTCTCCAAAAACATATAAAATACAGCCTCTAATTAATTTTTAATGATTTTATAACATAATTACAGTATGGAATGCTTGAAAGAAATTTAAAGTCTCAGATGTATCCAAATATGTCATGTGGAAACACAGTTTCTCCACTCACAAATGGGAAGGAAATTTTTTTAGAGAGAAAGAAGACCCAGTACTTGTGGAATATGTTTGAAGGATGTCAGGCAATAAAAATTGTCTAAGTAATATTCAATAAAAGCTAGTAGGCTACCTCAAACCACTTCGTAATGGTATTCATACTTCAACAAAAAATGAAGGCTTTACTGTAAATGTTAATTTTCCACTGGCATTTCAGATTTTCTGTTGAATAAACTCTATGTTCATGATACAAACCAACTGAAGTATATGCAGCAGAAGATTTACCTAAAGCAAAAAAAAAAAAAGCAATAAAAGGGTAATGTAAGATTCTTTTAATATTTAATTCACCTGCTTAAACTACCATATTTGGTTTTAGGAGGATATAGTGTTTCTTGATGGAGTTCTCAATGTATGTAAAAGCAAGTTACAATATTAAAGTTATAGATTTGTCATTGTTTTGGGGTTTTTTTTACTGTTTTGGATTAAGACTGGATTTTTCAGTATTTTGTAGGATTTCATGTGTATATATAGAGAGGTTAATGTAAGACAGCTAAGCATGAATGGTGATTTGGAAGCTAAAAGTATTTTCCCTCTACCTTGCCATGTTTATATTTTTTAGCGATTTTCTAATTAGGTAATTACCTATAGCCTAGAGCAAGAAATTGTTCAAACCTAGACTCATACTTGAATCAAGTTCCACCCAAAGTGTAGCTTTAAGAATATTCTGACTACCTGAGGCATGCTATTCTATGATACGATTTTTAAATTTCACTTAATTTTCTGTGGAGAAAAACATGAAGAAGTGAAAAAGTAAGATCGTTCTACAATAGTAAAATCAATTTATTGGTTAGTGTTTAAAATTTGCTTAATCTCTCCTTACTGTGGAGGACTGACTGTTACCTTCAAGTGCCCATCTTGAAAATTAGTCTGTTGTTTCAGAAAATTTGAAAACAAAGGATGCCATTGTGAATAAAGAAACTTTATTATTTTCAGGAAGAATTTTTCTGAAGTTGCATTTTTGCAATTATTAAAAATGGGTGGGTGAACAGAAAGTGAAGTATTTTTGGGGGGAACCATTACCCCAGAACTGAAATTGTGCATAGATGACAATTGGTTTGCTTGGTATGGATGCAATGGTGAATCCCCATCCTAAGGCAGAATTGGGTTTTAATCCATCTAACTTGGTAATGAGTTGGGGGAAGACTGTCCCTTTGCTTCTTCATATCTCTTTGAATGGCATTTTAGATCTGAGACTTCCTTGTTTAAGGAGGACTTTAAGGAACTGGGTTTTGTCTCTAGAAATGTTTAGTCAGGGCTATGATTCAGAAAGTATTCTTAGGAAAGTTACTGTAACTTTGTTAATGATACTGTAATAACTTGGCAACACTTTTTGCACAGGATTTTATTCTTTCTTTATCTTGTAGGTAATGGTTCTCTTGAAACAGATTTATGCTGTAAAAACAAAGCTTTTCTCTAACACATCTAGATTTTGCATTATAGAAGAAAAGTTTTCACTGTATTTCTAAATAGTGAAAAGGAAAAGAATGAATACTTTTGTAATCAAAAGGCAGCAAAACCTTAATGGAGAAATGTTAATTGAGTGCTTCAGCAAAAATTAGAATGTTGCAGTAAACCCTCATCTCCTTCACAGCCATTGTCTCAATTTATTCAATTCATATGCTGCCTTTTTTATTTTGTAAAGTTCAGTCATGTTCCTGCCCCACCTTCAACTTTTCCTGTTTGAATTGAAGAGGTCCAACCTTTTTAGTCTGCTTTTTATAAGACAACTGCTTGACCCTTTAATAATTTTGATTTTCCTTCTCATTCTCTTGCTTGCTTAACTTCTGTGGATGTCACAAGTCTTTCAGTTCACCGTCCAGGCAAACAGTCCTGGTTTTTATTGCTGGATAGTCAAGGGTCAGAAGCACAGGTCTGTGCAGCTATAGCACACCATAAGCTGTGATCATTGTGGGAAAATATGGTCAGAAGAGTTTGAACAGGAATTATCCCCAAAACAAACTCAAACCATCCCAGTAATGTGGAGAAATGGATACTCTCAGAGTTAAGCCAAGCTTTTTTACTCTTTCACCCTTTCCAACTAGTTTTTGCTATTAATGGAGATGTACTAACCAAGTTTATAGGTAACCTGTCTGCTATTTTTCATCTCTGAGCTGGGAAGTGTGAAAGCTTAAAAATCACCATTTAAACAATACTGTCAAGTGTTTCCTGTTGACAGGGATAGCTGAGGTACCTGAAAATGTATCCTTTGCTCTTGGCTGCATCAAGAATTTCAAACTGTCTCTTGGTAGCAAACATAGGTGTTCTGGCCAGCTTAGGAACCCAGTAATTTGGTTATTGATTTTGCATGTTACATTTGAATAAAAACAAACAAAAAACCCACATACTGCCCCTAGCACTTAGAAGTGAAATATAAAAGTGAGCTCGTGTACAGATTTGTTTCCTCTACTATTTGTGGTGCCTTTTTCAGTGTTTATTGGTGGTGTTGTAAATTTGTGGCTTTTAGTGGCCTGACATAGGACCTCACTTTTGAGCCAGTGCAATATGAAGAAGATTCTTTTGAGTCCCTGAAAAGCAGTAAAACTGTGTGGATCTGTGATATTTACTAAGTGAAACAGTCAACAACACACTGCTGTCCAAAGTCGTGCATTTTAGTAAGTACAGAAGTGACATTCAAATGATGAGTGTCAGGGTCTTACCTACTGTTTTCCACAACAGTTTCCGATGATGCAGGTCAATGCAGGCAGGGTTCTGACAGTGTATTCACCTTCCCACATCTTCCTTGTGACAGGCCTGGTGCTTGCCAGCCCCATGTTGATCTGGTTCAACGAACTAAGCCACGCAAAAGCTGATTGTCCATGTAATCTTCTTGGCTGCCCAGACCAGCTCACGAGAGGGCCAGACAAGTGACACTGCTAATGTAAGGGAAAATGGCCAGGACAGCGTCAGCATTGGCTTCAATAGCTGTAAAAGAGTGGCATAGCAATATTCTGAAGTTGTTACGGTGTGTCAGATGAATGCTTTTTGTCAGGACAAAAGAAAAACAGACTTGCTCCTGTTGTAGGAACCATTTGCTCTTAGCAACTACTAATAAAAAGGTACTTGTGGTAAATGCTGTTGGTGTTTTTATCAGCCAGTGGTTCTGTCCCTTAGCACCACTGATATCCATGCTAGGTGAATTTTGTTATGTAGGCATATCTTTAACTGCAAATTAACTATAAGCCTATGATCCCAGTTTTAGTTCAGGTGGTGATTCTCTTTTCTACTTTAGGTGTGCTCAATAATTGCTAGAAAAGATTGAAAATCTTGTAATACTTCTTATTTGGCACTAAATCTACCTTGTATGAGGAAAGTACAGAAACCGAATTGAATTTCAGAGTGAGTAGGGTGTTTTGAAGCAAAAAGTGGCTTTGATAATTTTCCAAAAGGAATGGAATTCTTCATTCCCTCTCTCTGTACAAATACACAACAAAACATAGTCCTCTGCTTCAAAAAGCTTTCATCCTAATAATAAATTAAAAAAATAAACGTGAGAGAGAGGGAGAAGAAGAATAAAGAGACGAAGTAGTTTTCCCTCAGCAGATTTCCTCCTAAGAGCCGTGCAACGTCACATCTTGGGGACATGGGCGAAATAAAGCTTCTACAACTCCATTGAAAGTAGCATTGCCATCCTGTTGGGAGGCAAGAGCAGTGCTTCCTCCTGAACATCTTGTGTGTCTAACTGCTTAGTGTTACCATGACTCTCAACAGTTCTGTCAGAGGAAGAACAATGTTCCAACATTACATGAAAACCTTGTATTGCTAAGAGTTTGTTAGTTGCAAGTGTCTGGGTATAGCACTTGGTTTTCTTTTGTGTATTTTTTGCATTGAGCTTTGCAAAGAAATTTTGCAAGGAAATTTGAGCTTTGAAGAATTTTGTCTTTATTTGTTTATCTGGATTTTTAAAAAAATAATTTTATCAAGTAATGCAATTATTCCCATGGCTGTTTGTGTTTATCAGTAGCATTCTAGGTAAATTCTGAACAAATTACACTAATCAGTAAAATGTCAAACAGCAAGTGCATAGAACATGAGAATTTGAAAAATATCATCATCAGCAGCATGCTTCTAAATTAAAATTCCCTTTGAAATCTGCTGTTAAGTAATAGGATTTGCATTCATATAGTTTCTCAGAGTAGTCAGTTTTCATAATTGGTTAGTTGTTTAAATTCAACAATTAAAAAAACACCAACAAACCGAACAGTTAATCTGAAAGGCAGCATCAGAAGCAGCATATTCCACTACTGTGCTGAATATGAATGAAGTTCATTTACAGAACCCAGGATGCTATTTTTGTGGTACTTGAATAGCCAGTTGTCAAGGAATACCAAATGTTTATTGAGATGGCTCTTTCTCATCTCTTGAGATCTCATTTTTGCAGCACAAAGGTAGCCAGCTCATCTAAACTGTGTGAGGCACCTTTTGAAATTTCATTTTGTGCTTGTGAGGTGCTGTGTAACTTTAGGGTCAGGATTAACAACAAAGGAGAAACTACTTGCAAGTCATAGGCTGTACCAGCATTAAATAGCATATACCAGCAGAGGGAATTTTATAATTAATAAAGTTTATCTTGGTAGGACTGACTTGAAAATAACTTGTTTACATTGCAGAGCACTGAATGACACCAGCTTAACTCTATTGATTTTTTTGTTGTTGTTGCTGTCTTTGCAGTTGGTTTCTGTTAGATTGCCTTAGAGATGTGTATGTAAGGCACCAATGACTCCCCTCTAGAATTCTAAAATTTATTTAAAAAAAAATATATCAATACCATAAATAGAATATGAATTAGTTTCTGTAACAATTTTACTTAAAAGTGAGGGATGATGATGTACAGCTTTTTTAGTTAAAACTTTCTAAATCTACTCTACTTCTTGCTTTTACTCCTTCAGAAATAGAGGAAGTTTCATTTTAACAGACTAGAGTATGCATGAAGCAACAGAATATATGCTTTGATAGTTTTGCAAGAGCTGTTGCCAGTTTCAGTGTGGTATTGATGTAGTCTCATTTCCTTTCCCTCTGCTACAACTGTATCTCTTTATAAAACACTGAGTCTTAAACTGCATATATAGTTTATATTTTTATCTTAAAATATATGAAGTATACTGCATTTGTTGTTCATTTTAGGAGGACAAAGAATGAAAAGGGGTGATGACACTTCATCTCTTAATTTAATCTTTCCCCTCTGGCTATTTAGCTGTGCTTATTGGGAGATTTGAATATGGCTCACATTGCAGTATCAAATTATACAGAACCTTTTCTCAAATTGCCCATATATTTGAGCTAGTAAGATGTTTACACTTTAAATGATAGTTAAGTTACATCTGCTATAGGCCGTCATCTTCTGCAATAAATATATAAAATAAATTGTCTTGGTGCAGGTCTTTTAATGCCTTCCTTCTACTATATGAAATGTAGAGTTTTTAATAATATTCTTTACTTTTTGGACAGCAAGTTTTTTTAACTTAATGACTATTCCACATTGCATTTCTATGGTTATGTAGTTTCCCTAGTAACATGTCAGAAGGCCTTTGTTGAAGGGTTCTTAAAAAGTCCAAAGAAATTGTCATTTTTCTTTCTTTATTATTTTGTTGACTTGTTCATACCCAGTTAGGAAGGACAGAATTTTCCATGCTCAAGTCAGATGTACTGCTTTTTTTCTTGTTTTGTTATAATGAATGGCTGTACTGGGTCAGCAAACAGCTGTAGCCATCTTGCATCTGATCTGGCTGAAAAGCTTTGGGCAAAGCAGATCTCAGTTTTGTTTTGTAACTTAACTCCAAGGAGCTGTGGGTTGACCAAGCCACTCTATTTAAAAAAAAAAAAGCAAGGAAAAGAACAAAGGAGTGTACTAGACTGGTACTCGTACATCTGTGGATGTACACTACTCTGCAAAGTGCGAGTAAACAAAATGACTTTGTGCTACGTGCAGCCAAAAGACTCGGTGGTGTCTCTGTCTGCAGAAGGCTCCAGAGTGAGCTTTAACAGCTCCAAATGTCTCCCTGGGAAAGGGGGTTAGCAGGAGTAACGCTGGCTCTGGGCTCCAGTGAGCTAAAGCTTGTTACAGATGTTAAATGATTAGAAGCAAGATTCTAACAGAATCCTCAGGTGAAGGAATCGGAGGTTTCTTAAATCCTATGTTCAGACAAATAATAAAATTATGAAAAGCAAATCATAAAATTCTCCACCTGTCAGTGGGATAATTTTCTGATAAAACAACAGTCTGTACACAGCTTCAACTCTGACTTGTTGTTTAGCTGTTCAGTAGAATTAAGACAAAGTTAGTAATTATGGTTTGATTAAAAATTATTTCTTGATAACATTGTTTCTTGGAAGCAATGTTAATTAGGTTATTTGGAATAAAGGTGTGTTTATTACTAGAATAGACTGATTTTTAAGCTGTAGTCACTAAAATAAATTAGTAAGCATTAAGCTTTTTTTTTTTTTTCTAATAGCACAAAACCAAATAAATAATTGCAGGATGTTTGTAATCCAAGATGAAGATCCACTGTGTTACTGTCTTTCCTGGGAAGTTTTAAATTAGTTTGGAGCTGACATTGTCTGTTGCTGGATAAAACTGAGAACCTCTGCCAGCAACTGTTAGTGTCCTCTGCAGGGGAAAGATACTGGCAAAGCAGCTTAACCCTGCAGGGATAAATCTCAATTTGTCACACCTCCCCCTTCTCAAGTTTAGGAGTTGATTGTAATGCAGTATTGTGTGTTTTAATGCTGCTTTAGCAAGCAGGTTGTACAGTTATTATAACTGAATTTAGGGGGAAAATACCACTCCTTTGCACTTAGACCTCTGACACCACCTAATGCTTTAGTTCCAAATGTTTTCCCAATATCATCAGCTGGTTTTCCCTGTTGCTTTTATGGAAGCCATCACGCAGCAAGAGAAGGGAAAATAAGATGTGTTATTATAGAACAGCATAGCTGTTTTCTTCTTGCCAGTATTTAGCAATTTTTTTCTTATTTTTCATCCTGTGTTTTAAATGTATTTGCTTAAATAAGAATTATGCCGAAATCTGAGATCCTCTTCTCTGTTAAGTTTACTCTAAAGAATTGTTTCAGTTATTCTGCACATACTTGCCAGTTCAGCCCATGTACTTTTCAAAGATGAATATAAGTATTGTAATTTCAGTGGCACAAAGCATGTGCAATCAGGATGGGAATTGTGCTTAGCTAGTACACAAAATAACACAGAATTAATGAGAATACTTAGCAGGAAACATCAGGTTAAACATGAAAATTATATTTCATACCACTCCCAAAAATAACTTGTGGAATCCTCAGAAACCAACTGTGGAGGAAGCAGAAGAACCACAGTAAGTACGAAGTACAAGGATAATGTTGAAAGAGTGAAGTTGTCATGGAAACAGCTCCCAAACGAGCATAGCCACAAAGGCAGCACCAGACCACAGGATCATAAAGATGCTTCAGCAGTTGGGGTTGAACCCTGGCCTCCACTTTCCTAGGAATAGCGTTTGCTTGTAGGAAATAGAGGCACTTTTATCTGTATTTCTATTTCAGTGTTGGTTTTTTTTTTCCCCCTAGCATTAAACAGGGAAACTGAATTTAATTAACTTCTTTCTAAGTAGAAAAAATTGCATAGTAGGGTAGCTGTGATACTTGGTGCGTGCTGGGAAAATGTTTGGCTGGTCAGCTGTAGTTCAAGGGTGTATCATCTTCTTTGGGAGATACTGTCCTTTCATTATCTTTTGAATAGATCTTCTGTAACAGTAATTTCAACAAGTTTCAGAAGGTATAACTGAAATTAGCTGGTTTTTAATTCCTTGGGTCAACCATATCTATAATTAAATGAAAAATTGAAATAATCTCCTTTAAAAAAAAATTTATTACTACGACTATTTCAAACATCGTGCAGTGAAGACTGTTGCAAACTAACAACTTCTTTGAAATGACTGGCTCATTTTAACTTTCCAGAAATCTGTGGAGGTTGCTGTCTTCATTGGCTGAACTTGTGATTTCTTGTTAAAATTGTGGTTTAATATTGCAAGAGTAGCTATTTGCTCTTGAATTCAAACTGATATTTTTAATTACATTTTTTAACATTTAGTGTTAGAATTAATGCTTCCTTTTATCTGACTACAGTAGATTTCTTTTCTAAAATTTGCTAATAAAAAACATCTTTCCGTGTTTTTGAAAATAAATTTGAACACTTGATACTGGTCAATCACACAGGACTTTTTTACTTTCAAAATATCCAGGACAATGTTAAATATACAAAACAAAGTCCACTGTAGCTGTTCCACTAGGCCAGACTACTTTTTATAGTTTTGTTTGATAAAGCTGCTAAAATTTAAAATGAGAGCGATTTTTTTTCCTTTATTCATATGTTTTAAGAAAGACTGAAATCTCTACTTTGCCGTAGCTCAGAGAAACATCTGCCTTTGTGTTGTACAAGGCCAGCTTTTCAGTACTGATTACCCAGGTACCATCAGAAAACTTACATGGAACTAGAGCTGACAATCCCAAGTTTACACAAAAGTGGAGCTTTTTATGTGGGAAAAACGTTTTTCACTGAATAGGGATGTGCGTATTTTTCCCCTTTTGACAACTTTGATGATCCATGATTATAACGATACAGTTTTGTTGAGAAGAATGAGTCAGAAAGGAAATGCTTCTTAATTGATTTGTTTTGCTGCCTGCAAAACATGCAGTGGGGTTATGTAACATCTTACAAGAGATCAGGCATCAGGAGGAAAGGTGACGAATTATTTTCTCTCTCATATCTCAGCTTGGTTTGTGGCTGGCTGAACAAGAAGCGAAGGATGTACTTAACTTTTTTCCAGTTGTAAATATTGTTTAATTTTTAAAGCTGCATTGCAGAGGAGATGCACAGTTGGGAGGGAAGCGTTTGCTGGCAATAGGAAACTGAAACAGCTCCTCACAATCAGGCTGAAACTTCATATTGGTCATCAGAAGATGAAAGGCTATGTGTTATCTCTGAGCTGTAATCCTATTACTCTGGAACGGTGGCTCTGCTCTCCCTGCTGTCCAGGGCTGGGAATATGCAACTTCTTGGCCTAGTGCCCAGATAGTAAACCTGCCTTTTAATATTCTGCTGTCAGTCTCTTCACAAAGCTTCTGCCTCTAGAACTTACATTTAGTTATATGATACTGTGCAAAAATCCAGCATTGTTAGGGAGGAGCTGCTAATTTCACATACTTGCAGGTCCTGGTTTTGTGTGGAATGGTTGCTCTTCTTTCTTGAGATGTTTTCAGATTTGTACAACACTTTTGTGCATTAGATGTACGTTGCCAGCCTTGTGTAAGGGATGTTTCAGGCAAATTAATTTACAAGTCGTAGTTTTTAAGATGATTTATTCTATACAGGCCTGCAATCCATCTTTATTAAAGTACTTCAACTTAGAATAACTGTGCTTTTCTGTGTGTTGACAGCTGATGAGACTGTGCCATCCACTGCAAAAACCATGCTGAAAAATACAGCTTGTTATTTCCTTGTGCATTCTCTTTCCTTAAGTTAAAATGTTTGCTGTAGTAACTTTCAATACATAATCCAAATAGGAGTTTTACTGAAAGGATTGCAATATTTGTGTGTTGTTGCATGTAATAGTTAATAATATCCATGTCATCTTGCATTAGTCAGATCTTGACAGAAGGAGTTATTCCAATTCGGTTTTCAGCTATTATGTATGTATCTTTTAAAAAGATCAAATTTTGTTAATGAATCCTTCTACCCCTTTCTTCCTTGTCTCCACATAACCATTGAATATGCCAGTTTGGATTTCTTCGCTTAGGACTGAGGTTTAAGTCACTTAATCATAGAAGCAGAATCAAATGTATTTAAGCAGAGCATTTAGAATAAATTGAATTGGTACTTGAGAGCTAAAATATAGGAAGAAAATGCTGGGCTACAGCTACTCAGAAGTTCTGCCCTTTCAAAATACGTCCTGTAACATAAATGGCAGGGTGACTTTAAATGTTGGTGTACCCAAATGCAGAATTTCCATCTGCAAATCAAGACTGTCTACACAATCATTTTTGCTCTGGCTCTGACCTTTGGAGAACGTTATGTGGAAGAAGAAAGACTTCAGCCAAAGTTTAGAAAAAACAAACATGCCCACACAAAGTTGCAAGTGCTTTTTGTTCCTCCTAATCCAAAGAGGTTTTTTTTCTCAGTACAGTACAGTGATTCATAAATCTTATGCATTAACAGTAAAATCCTTTCCTACACAGTTCAAAAGAGCACGTTTCTTACAGTAAGTCAAATAGATGGGTATTTTTTATAGAGTGCATTGTGGGGTGGAGATGACTAATGCCTTAGTCAAAAATAACTTTAAAAGATACAATTTTTTTCAGGTGTAACTTGATGTATACTTAAAATGTTTCATCAGTCCTCAGAAATACCATGGGGAAATATGCTAATTCTAAATATTTTTTTCTTTTAAGAGCTGGGAAAAAAGTCTGGATCTAGACCTACAAAATTTTACTATTTTAAGTCAGAACAAAGGCAAACATTTGTTTTGTTTATAATTGCTAAGATGCTCATAAAGATAACCACACTGTCTCTATAATAATTCATGGTTTGTAACAAGGTGTTTTAATAGAGCTGCCAAAAGGAGAAAATCATAGAAACTTACTCAAAGCAGATTTCTAGTTAACTTCAAGCAAAAGGATCTGGGAAAAAATCAAAATACAAAGTGTTCTATCAGTAGAAAAAGACAATGTATGCTGTAAATGCAGCAAACTCCCGAGTGTGTAATCATTCACACTAACTTAGCAATGCCTTTCTTGCTCAAAGGTAAAACTGAATCTGAAAGCAGTAACATCTGTTACCTGATGTAGATGGTTTTATTTAAACAAAAGATTATTGCCTTTATATAGTTTGGAAGCAAACTCGTGTAAAAATTAATTTCAGCTTTATTTTCTTAAGTATCCTTTAGGGTGCAGTGAAGAGTGTGTGGCCATGCATGTTTCAAAAAAGTACATTTACAGTTAAAATTGGAGTTCTTTAGAAAGATGCTTTAAAAACCATTTTTTTCTGAACATGTAAAGCTACCAAGTCTAGTTCTGTTGTGGTTAGACATCTGTTTCACTTTTTGTGATAAATTTACAGTGCAGCTCTAGAATAGGAAGGTTGGTCTTTCATTCTTGCTACAAAGCATGAAACCAAAACAAAAGTTGTTTGCGTTACTAAGCAGACCTTTTCCTTTTTATTATTAGAATGTGTGTTGGAAAGCTTCTCAGTAGTTGGTTTTCAAATGATGTTATACAGATTTCTTATCTTTGTTGTTAAACATGGGAGGGCAAATATTGAGGTGGGGAAGATTTGGTTGGTTTTTGTTTTGGAAAGAATATTGAGATAAAAAGAAATGTAATGGAAAACCTTTACCCTCAACATGAGATGAATCAGCTGGGACTATGCTTTAGAAGTGTGGTTTGCTGTTACTGCTGTTTTACTGAATGTTAATATAAATGTTTATCTTTAAATATTTTATTATCTTTTGCCACATTGAGAGAATTATTTATAGCTGGGCAAGTAATAATATTTAGACCTTCAAAATTATTCTTAAGAGTTCTTACTTGCTGTCTGATACCAGCTTTTGTCTGATATTGGTATGAAGTCATTAGGTGACAAAGCTCAGGTTTTGGGATTTTTGCTGTGTCCTGTCCTTGGATCATCCCAAATAGGTTTGGGGCCATGCACAATCCACATCAGCAGAGAGACAGGATGAACCACCTTGTGATGCTTCACATCAAAAGTTGGAATTGCCCCTGCAGGTCCTTGTCTTTTGCTGCTTTTGAGAGAGCCTCTGTCCCTCCTTGCCATTTATTTCGTTTGAATGTCAAAAACTCAGTGGAGTAAATGTAGGACTTCGCTTCGTGGTCTTCACATACAATGGTTGAAGTAGACTTCAGTCCTGCACTTCCTTTATTCAGAGGTAGCCACTGGGAATGTCACTACTTGACAAAATAGTGTTTTTATGATGGCTTGAGAAAAATACACCTCCTTGTTTAAAGCTTGCTGCAGCTTGAAATTGAGCATTCCTTCAAACATAACTTACAAGAGAATTATTAGAGAGTGTATATAATTTTTTGTGATTAGGTTTCAGCAGTATTCTGTTAAAAAGTAGTATTTCCTTGTTTCTGAAATGTTTTACTATTTAAATAAGTCACTTGAATTGTCTGTAATTTCTTATGTTTGAAAAAAGCCAAAGAATATTTAAATGCATAGCAGAAATGCCTTTTCTTTTCCTTGGGTACCCCTACCCCCAGTCTTGTTTTCCCTTTGCTTGTTTTACTTGTTCTGTAGTTGTCCCTATCACTGCAGCAGCACCAGGTCCCCCCTGGTCTGCGGGTGAGAAGTAATAGAGGCTGGCAGCATTTCCAGTGCCCCACCTTCCAGGAGTCCCATCTGTGGGAGTCCTCCCAGGCTGCTGAAGCAAAGGGAGCAAAATGCCCAGACAAACGGATGATGGCTTGGCGCCTCTTCAAGCCGGGAGCTTGCATACAGCCCCTGGCTGAAGAGGAGCAACCTGCTGGTTCCTGGGGGAGGATCTGGTTCTCTGTGCGGCTTTGGGAACAGCACTGCTGCCACAATGTGGGGAGAGTCAGAAGGGCAGAAACAGAGGGTAGAGGCTCCTTCGTACTCCTTGCCACGTGTTAATGGATGGTGTTTGAGGAGCAGCACAAAACTTCATCTTAGTAAGGCAGCAATTATCCTGAGCTATTGACTGCATGATAATGGTTTAAAGAATGTGATGAGAATTAAGTATTTTTACATTCTTGTCTTTCATTGTTTCTTGACATTGAGAAAAGTTATTAAACCCTTTTTCTACTAGATTTTATCTTCTCTTTAATATGCAGGTGTTCTCTTTTTGTAGAGGATGAAACTAGAAAATTGTACAGAAGTGTGGAGAGGGTTGGTTTATTTGTGGGGGTTTTTTTGCCGGTGCCAGTTGTCTGGTGAAGTTCATGTATATGTTTCCCGTGACTTTTCTTTTACAGGCTCAGAACAAAGAAACAAAAGTTCTGGCTGCTGCAAAGGTGATAGATACTAAATCGGAAGAAGAACTTGAAGATTATATGGTGGAGATTGATATTTTAGCATCCTGTGATCATCCTAATATTGTCAAGCTCCTAGATGCTTTCTACTATGAAAACAATCTGTGGGTAGGTATTTTTCATTTTCTAAATGCTTTTGCTTATTTCAAAAGGTTACTGAAATTACACTTTTTTCTTTATCAAAATATCATTTGTCAGTCAGATTTCTTCTGGGTTGTCACTGTTGGGATAGCTACTCAGTTTCAAAACTAATTTGTAAATTGTGAGTATGACTTAGGAAATTGTCACTGCAGAATTGTGTTACACTGAGTCATTTGGTCAGGGGTTTGAATCTAAAATGTGGAAATTAGCAGTTCATTTTGGTGTATTGAGAGAGTTCTCAGCTGGTGCTTATTTGTAACACCAGGACTCAGATTTTAATTACATTAGCACGATTTAGAGTGAGGTTCAGAACCACACCTGGAAAAATAAATAATATGCTGAAAAGGTCAGCCTGTGAAGTATGTAACTTTAGATACCAGTGAGTTTATTGGCACTCCCAGGAAGGACAGTTTACCAGGACTTGAACCATAATTAATTTACTTAAACCCTGGGTATTTGTACCTTGATGTGCAGTGAGCCTACGTGGGACTGCACATCCCTGCTGTGCTACATCCTGTGTGTCTGCTTGGATAGCTTTAGCTGTGACAATACAGTTTGTACTTTTAGGTCATCCAGTGCAATATTTATAGGTGCTTTTGGAATGGTACAAAGAATACATGGTTGGGGGTTTTTTTAAGAGTTTATATTTCAAAAAGATACCTAAAACAAGTAAAAGAAAATTTCCTTGGGAGCCTTACAAATAAACTTTATCCTTTGAGCAAATGGTGGAAGTGTAATACTATGTTTCCTGATGCACATTTATTTTGCTAAGCTCAAAACTTGGTGATCTCAGTGCAGAGTAAAATATTATATAAAACAGTGGAATACTGAAAAAATTTCTATGCATGAAGGTCAGCATGAAAGCAAGTATGCATAGAAGCACAATATGAAACTGAGTGGGTAGGCTTCTCTGGCGGAATAAAGATAGAAGTAAATACTTTGAAAATAAAATTGTAGCTACATAGTTACAGTGAAATGCAGGGGCTTGAAAGCCACGAGGATTATGATGTGGTAAATAAACAGAATTTCATGCAGGGGAAAAACAGAATGATGGTTGGACATTAAATACAGTTTTGCTTTCCAAGTTTAGAAACATGATTTCTTGAGCAAAGAGACCTCTGTCAGACCAAACTACAAATTTTAGAGAAATAAATTCTTTATGTACAATTTCCCACATTTGACTATTTGGCACACAGAAGCATGTAAATGGAATAATGTTTATAGGATTTACAAAGAGTTGCATTATATAATACATTTGTTGGTACCATTGTTGTGGGGAAAATAATATTATTGTGCAATAATAATTTGAAGTATATGTGACATAAGTGGCGTATATATAAGTGTTGTGGTACAAGGTATACTTTGAGATCTCCTCTTTTATGGGCAATTATACTCTGATTTTTAAATTACTCTACAGGAAAAAAAAAACAAAAGATACTATTTCCAGGAACAATTGACTGTTGAGATTCTGACAAGAAATACTTCTTAGCTGTCAGACAGAAGATTATAATTTAATGTTTAAAGTGCAAATTAATAAAAAACACATGAGGAAGAGTGGGGTATCAGTCTTGGATGACATTTCCTCTTTCTTGCTCTCCTCATTTCCTTTGTCTCCCCTCTTTCTCCTTTATGTATATTCTTTCTGTCCTTCATATCAGCATAATTTGTGCTCAAAAATAATTGCAATATATTTTTGTTTCAAATGGAAACTCAGAACTGGAGATGGACTTGTTCTAGTATTATTACATTCTAGGATAAAGGCCTTGATGTATTGTAGGTATGAATGAAAATGCAGGAAAATTGATGTAAACATCTGAATTTAGTAATTTTCTGTAGCTTTCAAGAGTGTTTTTCCGTATTTTCATCTCATCTGAAACAATATAGGAGATAGCATCAGCTACTGGAAAATCATTTAGCTCTTGGACTTTTCAGTCAGAGAGATTATAGTATAGAAGTAGAGCTTAATAACCGAGAAATGAGTTTGCAAGGATTATGTAAATCACATTACAAGGAGTAGGTTTAAGCTGACTGTGTCATTATGTTTTATAAGTTTTATTATGCTATTTTATACTTGGATTAAAACTTCTGTCTGAGGGTCTCGAGGCATTTTCAAATAATTTGCTCGAGCAGCACAGCCCTACTTCTAGCTGGGTAACAGTACCAATATTTTGCAGGTTAGAAAAATAATTTGTTGAGGCCAAATACTCTGAAACTCTGATCTCCCAATAATGCTCCCTTAATCAATGATACCATTCAGTGGAACTATTTAATTTCTAATTTCTGTTTTTGTTTTTTTTGTTTATATACAGATCCTGATTGAATTTTGTGCAGGAGGAGCAGTAGATGCAGTGATGTTGGGTAAGTAAGACTTGTTTCATATGTGTATTGTATTGATATGCAAATATTTATGTAATTGGTGTGCTATATGTTTTGAATGTTGGGGTTTAAAAATTAGTATTTACACCTGTATCTTTCATTTTGAAAGTGTCTATTTACTTTTCCAAGCATATTTCGGTCTTGATTCTTTAAGTGAAAGTCAAGAGTTGTTATCTGCTTATGGAGCTCTCTGCTGTCATAACATAATCTGTATGAGCCTTTTTCAGGATCTCATTCTTCTCCTTCCACTGCCACCTTCCAAATTACATTGTGATAATTCTTTATATTGCATCTACATTAAAGTTAGGGATTTTTCTCTGCTTATTCCTCAAATTAGGTGAATGCTAATACCAGTAAGTAAAAGACCTGGTCTTTAGCATCTCTATGTACCACACAAAAGAACCAGTCTCTAAACTATGTAGCTTTTTCACAGTTCTGATATGTACGTATACATAATTCATAATGAGAAGGGAGTTGGGTTCAAGGAATGAGATCTTTATTGGAAGGAGGAAATATTCTAAGAGAGAATTTTCTTCTGACATGTGATGCTTAGAATCTGTCAGATTAATTAGTTTTCCCATATATTACTATAGCATTTGCTATGAACACATAACGTAAAATGCAAAAATGTTGTGATTATTTCTGTCTCTCTCTTGTAGAGCTTGAAAGACCATTAACAGAGCCACAGATCAAAGTGGTGTGCAGGCAGACACTGGAAGCACTGAACTACTTGCATGAGAATAAGATCATCCACAGAGATCTAAAAGCTGGCAATATTCTTTTCACATTAGATGGAGACATTAAACTAGGTAAGCATGTTGCAAATAAAACTCTGTCCTGGAACTTGGTATGGTGTTTTAATAGTATTTTCCTTAGGCTGTAGTTTGTCAGAGTTCAATATTTACCTACTGAAATACCAATCAACAATGAGACGTTTTTCAGAAGCAAATGGTTTGATACTATCAAGGGAAAAAAAAAAAAAAAGCTTGAGCAAATATCCTGACCATATTTGTCACATCTTCCATACTTCAAAATCAGCACAGGAAGTCATCATAGGTCTTACTGTTTCTTAGTATAAAGTTCCTGATTATACTTACCTTTACTGTGATAACATCAGAACTTGCCTTTGAAGTTGTTTGTTTGGAAAAGGAACATTCTTCATGATCACCAAAAAGCAGTACCTTGTACTATTGTCTCTTCCTTTATTGAGAGAAAAGTAATAATCTTAATTACCCATCTTAGTTTTCCCATGCCTTTTTCAATTGTTGCACTGAAATTAAGACCGAACAGTCTGGAACAAAATTAATACAAGCTTACTATTATTGATTTCTGATTTTTTTTTAATCTCAATTTAAGCAATCATCCACATGTTTACTCAGCTGACCATTCCTCCATGCAGAACTGACAAAGGGCTGGTGGTGGTGAATAGCATCCCTTCATTCAGCCAGGAAAGGGCAGGAATTATCTGGATCCACTTTGTTTCAGGGGAAAATGTGTATAAGCTGTCAGCCTTTACAGTGGCTCCACCCATGGCATGCTTCCATGACATCCCCTCCCGTGCTCTCAAAGCCTTCCCTCTGAGTGGTGTGTGATCAATTGTATTTCTTTGGATGCACAGAGGGCAAAGGTAAGGAGAATCAGAATATTGCCACAGGGAACTGGGGCTCTAAATTTGCAGCCTTGATACAGACATTCCTTTTAAATGGAAGCAAGACTGTCAAAATTCAGAAATATATCTCCTGCCTAACTCGAATTGATCACAGTCTCAGCAAGGTACAGTGCACCTTCTCTATTAAGAAACGGAGAATATTTAGGAACCTGCTTTGCTGTATTGATCAGTTCAGTGTGTTTGTGCTTTTCCCTGGATCCCTTCATACAAGATTATTGCTTGTACACACAGTCCTTGCATCTGGCTTTCTTTTAGTCTGCAGAGTACATGTAACTTTACTGGTGTAGCTTTTCTTTGAAGCCTGAGCATTTAGTGATGCACTCGGGGTCGCAGCCTGATTTTTAAATGTAATAGAACCACTGTCTTAGTTTCCTGGCACTGCTATCAAAGAAAACTCAGATGATAGCAGGAGTCTCATGGTCATAGAGAGTAATTTGTTTCAGTTCATTTCCTCACATGACCTCGCTTCTCCTCATACAGACTTGGAACTATTTTAAGGTTTTGTCAAGCTTAACTGGTACACAGCACCTTGCAGGCTGTCAAGATACTACTTAACAGTTCAGACCACAGAGAGATTTCTTCCACACGTGCATTTGGTGATGCATTCAGGTCTGCTAATTAAGATTTCTAAAAAAAGACTTGATTTAGTTTTGAAAAATGTACAGCATCCTTTGAAGGAGCATTTTACTCCTTTTAAACTACTTGTATTTGGATTCTGTTATACAAAGAAATGGGTAATTCCTTGTTTTACAGATATGTGAATGGCAGGTAAATTTCTTTAATTGCATTTTATTTTTATATGGATATGAGTTTTATTATTTAAATACCTGTAGTCCCTCAAAATTTCAGAGTTTTTGCATTTGAACCAATAGATTTTAGTCCTGATTTTTTTTTTTTCCCAGAGCAAAATTAGACTTCTCAAGTATTGAGCTCATCAAGTAATTTTGTACAGATTAAAGATGGCAACATATGGCTATTTGTCCCTTTGCTCTAATCTCTAGATCTTCATTAAGAAAATTGTCTGTTATAAGCATATAACACTTATTTGAATGTCATCTTTTTTTTAAGTGAGAGATGTAATGCTTTATAGACAAGTAATTGCAAAGAGATGAAGTTGTTTTTTGGGTAGATATTACATGAAACGTGCATATGCAAGCTTTCAGATATTTATTATAAAGTGAAAAATCATGTGGAAAGAAACATGTAAGATGAAGGAAAGGTGTAACTTCATGAAAATCTGAGTCCTAAAATTAAAAATTGAATGAGTTTTTGAATTAATCAGATAGTCAATGTCATCTTTGATGAATACAGACTTCATCGGCTAAAGAAATTTTAATTAAAATAATTTAATGCACTTTTTCCTACAGTAAATACATATTTTGCTTTTGTCCCACACAGCTCAACAGTAGCATTTTAGTTTGGGGTTTTTTTAGAAATGTAGAATTAAGTTTTATTCAAGATCTTTTATTATAAATGCTATAAAACCTTGGCACTTGGCTATCAGAACACAAATGTTATCTCACTTTGAAGTTTTAATACTGCAGAATGTTTGCTCTGGAACATACACCATTTTAAAAGAACTGTAAAGTAAAAAAAAATATAGTATGTTTTCCACCACCCTGTTAATAGTATTTTACTGTTTGCTTTAAGCGGATTTTGGAGTATCAGCTAAAAACACCAGAACAATACAAAGAAGAGACTCTTTTATTGGTACACCATATTGGTAAGTGCACTCTTTTGCTGACTTTTGAGTATGAACTAGTATCTTACTTTTAATTTGATATTACAAGCTTGAAAATACTGTGTAAATATACTGATGGTAGAATGAGCTTCTGGAAATGCTTCAGTGATTGTGTTTAGACCTGTTCTCAGAACAGATCAAAAAGCATTTTCTAATCTGGTACTTTGTTGCTCTCTTTGCAGGATGGCTCCAGAAGTAGTAATGTGTGAGACCTCTAAAGACAGACCTTACGATTACAAGGCTGATATATGGTCTCTTGGCATTACTTTAATAGAAATGGCTCAAATAGAGCCACCTCATCATGAATTAAATCCCATGCGAGTGCTGCTGAAAATCGCAAAATCTGATCCGCCGACATTGGCACAGCCTTCAAAATGGTTTGTATTTTATTGACAGCTTTCCCTCCCCAACTTGAGTACAAGGCATGCAAAGTTGTGTGTTTGCTAAACTGATGAGCAGAGCCCTGTCGACCTTTGTGGTGTAGCTTTTTGCATTAAGGCAGGTACATACATACCCTATATATGTTGTACACAATTGGAACTCTGGGTTTTTTGTCACAGTTCTATGTAGAAGTTTTTATACAGAAGTATTTTACAGGTTTTGCCTTAAAATGTGTGTGGAATAGCTTTTTTACAAAAAAAAGTCTGTAGTAATGGACTTGAAAGCTATCTAAAAAAGATGGCTGAAAAGAAAATAAAGCATTTTTATACCAAGAAAATATTTTTAAAAGCCATTATCTATTTGGTCAATTTAATATCTTCACATGATTCAGTTAGTGATGTAGCAGATGAGCTGTATTAATAGTCCAGAGCAAAAAGTAAATTCTTCTGTTAATGGACAAACCTTTTAAAGATTGTGTTTGTGCTGTATTGGTCTTGGTGTTCCTGTACTCTCCTTGTGTTTTCCTGAATCAGTAGCAGGACTTGGAGTTGTAGTGTAGGTTCATATGAAATTAAAGAATATTTCAGTTTATATGCTAGTCTGATGTTAAAACAGAAGAACAACCTCTGCCTGTTTGCTTGTTGTGTGTAGGTCATCAGATTTTAAAGATTTTCTGAAGAAATGTTTGGAAAAGAATGTAGATGCAAGGTGGAGTGCAACTCAACTTCTACAGGTAGGAAGAGTTAATTGTTCAGAACTGTTGTTTAAAGGCAAGTGTATTTTGTATTTTTTAAAAGCAGAGCGGTATTATAGTAATTACTTAAATATTTTCAAATTAGGTGTTTGCACACAATCTGTTTTTAAAATTGATCCTTATTTGGTAAAATTTGATTAAATGATACCAAGTGTAGATCAGGTTATTAGTTTAACATATTTTGCTGTAATATAACTAATTACTTTGCATAAGTAATTATACTTTGATACTTACAAGGGATGAAGGAGTTGTTTACGTCTGTAGCCAGTTGCTGACAGGTGTTTTAAAAGCTTTAGTGCTCAGCCCTCCTCTGTAATGCTGTCACTGCAGAACAGCTGAACAGGAATAGATGTGACCAGGTACATTTGATTGTGTTTAACGTCAGCAACCATTTGCTTTATCCACAATCTGTCCTGGCACATGCTGAATACATTTAAGCACTAGGGCCAAGCAGAGAAAGAAGATTCAGGCAATAGGAGAGGAACAGGTACCTGTTTGCTCTTAAAGAAAAAGATAGAATTCTAGTTTGTGTTAGGAAAGGTTGTAAAGACAAAGCACATTTTTTTCTAGAAAGAATATTTTCTAGATAAAGCTTGTCAAGAAGTAATTTAACTGTGGAACTAAAATGAAACTTAATTCCAGGAAAAACAACCTTTTTAAAAATCTTTCTACTTCTGTTCTTTGGATTGTAAAAAAGGTCAGTATAAATGAATCATTTGTATTTTTAGCAAGTTTGTTAGACTACTTATAAAGTATATTTGAATACAAATGTTTTGATTTTAAGACTTATATAGAAAAAAACACATTAGGACAGTTGCGATTAATGTTAATTGTGAATCTTCAAATGTGAGAGAACTAAAGTAACACTTCTCTGAAGTTATATTTCTTTCAAGTTATGATTTTCCCACTGTGTACTATGAAGTCATCGCTTAATATTGTACTTATTTTTTTTGTTTTCACAAGCATCCATTTGTTACTGTTACTTCAAATAAACCAATAAGAGAGTTGATTGCAGAAGCTAAGGCTGAAGTTACAGAAGAAGTTGAAGATGGCAAAGATGAGGATGAAGAAGAAGAAACAGAAAATTCTCTGGTCAGTTTAAAATTTACTTTTTTAAATATGTGGTTGCCAATATCCCACCAAGAATTTTGTTTCAGTTGTATTAGCCCAACTTTGGCATCAAGTCTTCTAGGAATAATATCATAAACATACTCTAACCTTATTACAAAATAGGTAGTCAGCAATTTCAAAATTAGCATGTTTGAACTCCTTAAAACTACTAATAAATAATAGCTAATAAAGGCTAACATCTTCATTTTTTACACGCATATGTGATATTTTTAAAACTGCATACTGATTTTTATATAAATGGTTTTAAGTCATAATGACTGGGTGAATAGTAAACATGTTGTTTGGATTCCATAAAGTGTTTAAAAGATTAAGAAAGGTATTTGACTATTATGCTGTAAACTAAGTTTGTGATTTTTACAGCGTGGCTATCAAAGAAAAGGAAGAAACCACATATTTTATAATGAATGTAGTTCTAAAGATGCTTTAAGAATCTTACAGCGCAAGTGTGGTTGCTCAGAGGAAAAGGTGGGATGTCCAGGGATGGGGTGCAGGTTGCAGAGTGCTCAGACTTTGTGCTCCCTTGTGCCATCCAGAGCAGCTGTTCCCTGCACTGCTGGAGAAGCCAAGCGCTTGAGCAAGAGCAGGTGCCTCCATTCCCTCCTCTCCCATCAGCACGCTCCTCACGTCCCCATGCCTTCTTACCGTGTTCCCAGTCCACCCTGCAGTCTCCAAACGTGCATTCCCACCAGCTCCCCTCCTGTGGATCATCCACCACCTCCTTCCACTGAGGAGCTGCTAAGCCATTGATCCCAGGAGGGTTGGAGTGAAGTCCACCCTGGGACGCAATCAAGTATCCCACAAGCAGCATTGTAGGAAAGTTTGAGGTACAGGCCTTCACATTATTTACTTGGGGTAGTTTTAAACACTCCTGGGAGATCAACACTAAACTTCTAGAACAATTACATGAAGAAATATTTTAAATGCAATTTTGACTCAAAAGGAATTGTTTTCTGTATGCTTGGGAAGTCCTTAAGGTAGGAAATGCACGATCAAACCTGTGCTTGCTGCAACAGCTAACCTAGGATGTTCCCCATGGCAAATCAGAAGCCTGATCTGCAAATTACAGGGTTCTAACAGTAAATGCAGACAGACAGATATCACAATCACTTTGAAGAGTGCCAGGGCAATTGTGGTTAAAATGATGCTTTATTACTATATTCTTTTGGATGTCTCTATGGAATCTGATAACATTCATTCATATTCTGGCAGCGGCAGTTTCTGCAATGAGGTAACTGTTTCTGTTCTAGTTCTGTACTGCCAGTTAATCAGATCTGCTGGAGGTTTTCACCATTTTAATCAGGTTTCAATGTGATTAAAACCAGATAAAAAGTTTTCAGGCATTTTTAGCAAAAAACCACGAAGTGAAGTAGAAGAAGGTCTTAATATTGCATTTTATCAGTGCTACACTAACTAAAGCTACAGTTTCTTCCTTGCCCAGGTGGCACAAAATTGTCTTTCAAATCCAGCTGCAGCTGGGGCTGTTGAGGATCTGAACTGATTAAAAAAAAAAGGAATGTGAAAAGAAAAAGACCCTTGAAGAGTAGCTGATGACCATGATCCCTTTTCCTTGGTCACAGTGAAACTTTTCTGTTCAGAGCCTGTCTGCAGTTGTTCTGTGATAGTCCAAGGGAAGGACTCTGAGATTATCAAATTCACATAACTGCATGTGAATACAGTTTTGATCTCTGTTCAAGTATTCTTCCATAAAACTGCTTTGATTAAGTTACAAAATGATTAAATGTTTTTCTTGCTTTAATTTTTTAGCAGTTACCTGCGGAGAAACGTGCATCCTCTGACCTTAGTATTGCCAGCTCTGAAGAGGATAAACTTTCACAGAATGCCTCTGTCCTGGAATCTCTCTCTGAGAAAACAGAAAGTAATGCCATTGAGGACAAAACAACTGGAGATGAATCTGAGGACATTAAACTTAGGAAAATGGCTGATAACATACGCGATACTCCCGTTAGCGATGTGAAAGTGCAGAACGGTTCTGTGCCAACTGGTGAAGATGAGCAAGGTAAAATGGTGCCAGCAGAAAAGAATACAGAAAGCCTGGAAAAAATGCATGAGGATACAGAACCCCAGGAAGGAGGTAAAGAACTTGATGTGGAAATAAAGAATGAACCTAACTTAAAAATAGAGAAAGAAAATTCTGTGGCAAATGAACAGATAGAAGATGATAAACTGAAAGTAGTACCTATAACTGAAACTAAGGTAGAAACTGAAGAAGGCATTTCTAAGGAAACTGGTGAAAAAGAAGAGGAGAAGAGAACAGACCTCTTGGACAGTGAGGAAGAAAAGGTCCCTGCAGAAAACAGAGATACAGAGCAAAAGGAAGATAAAGGGGAGGCACAGAAAGAGGCAGTAGTAGACACCACTACAGAAACTCTGCTTCGTGCTACAGTTAAAGTGTCTGATGAAGAAAAGGAACTAATAAAGCATGGAATTGACAACATAAAGGAGATAGGTGCTGTTGCTGAAACACCCATCAGTGATGGGGATAAAATACCTGAGCTGGAGGATAAGCCAGTGGAAAGTCAGGCTAAGCAGGTCCATGAGATAATCAGCTCTGAAGAAACTCTATCAGAAAGCCAAGATAAAGTGATGGAAGTAGACACAAAACTGGCAGAAAGTGAAAATGAGGGTATCAGTGATATAAACAGCACAGAGGAAACAAAGATCAAAGACTCTGGAAAAGACAACGTAGACCAGAAGGCATTACAGAACAAACCTGAGGATATTCCTGATAAACTGGTGGATAAACTGATTGGTATGGACCAAAATTCAGGAGAGCACAGACCTGAGAATATGCAGGAAAACAACATCCAGGCAGACAAAGAACATCCGGAAGTTACCTCTGATGAAATAATGAAGAATAAGCTTCAAGATGCTGTCAGTGAACAAGCTGATGACTCTGAAGTCACTCCAGTCCCGAGTATTAGTATTAGCACTGAAGAAAATGAGAAGGTCAAAACAGATAATCAAGGCAATACTGAGACTTTACAGCAACTGGATTCGGAGAATTTGAAGGAAAATGATGCAGATTCAGGCACTGGTTCTACAGCTGATAACAGCAGCATTGATTTGAACTTGTCCATTTCTAGTTTTCTTAGTAAAAACAAAGAGACGGGATCAATATCTTTACAGGTAAGCGTAAGCATATATTTTTTAATATAAAATCTCATGTGAGTGTAACCGTGAAATTATCTCCAAGTGTTACCTTTGCTACAAAGAAAAGTACTGAGTGAGAAACCAGTAAGGCACATATATACAAAGCTTTGTAGAAACCAAACTATTCTAAATTGCACAGTACAACAATGTCTGGATTTTGTGCCGTTATGCTAATTAATGTGTTACTGTATTGCATAATTGTATAACCTATAACAGGAGGTGTAACAATATTAAACATGAAGATTTGTGAATGGTTGTAGCTCAGAGCTGATACTCAAGAAGACCAGCTATATGCACAGAATTCCTGTTTAATGGGGAAAATCTCTTGGAACATCTAATCTTATACTGAATTCCTGTCACTTCCATCTTCTGTCCCTCTGTTTGGATTTGGGAGACCCAAGGCAGACATTCTGCTGGATTTGTTTATTCCAGTCAGTGTTCTCCTGTGGTTGTACTGTGTCCATGCAGTTATGTCACTATGAATGAGCTTACTCAGAGGAAGCAAATTCCAGACTATGAACTTTATTTGTAATCTTTGTATTAATATGAATATAGCCACGTTAGGGTAGTAACGGTGTAATGTGGGCTTGAATGGAGGGAAAGCAAACCTAGAAAGACAACCAAACAAAAAAATCATAGGTTGGCATAGCTGTGCTAAACATGAGGGTGTTTGCAGTCGCCCTGACACAACGGAGATGATGCAGTTTCAGCCGGGATCCCTCTCTTCTTGTAATGAAACAACAGCAGCTCTGACAACTGAGACTTCTCCGCTTGTCAGCAAGATCATTATATGATTTTTGGCTAATATAGATCAATAAAAAAATTAAACTCACTTGTCTATGTCCAAAGCAGAAGGAAATGGGTGAGTAAATTGTTACCCTATTTCAGAACTGGTTTTCAGAATTAAATACCTGTTGGTGACTGGGGAAATCATGGTCAAAAGCAAACAGTAAATGAAGCTATCTTCAGCTCTTGAAAATCAAACTGCGTCATTTCTGTTCAGAGTTTATCTAGCTTAATTTTTTTTCTTCTGGTACTTTGGAAAACCAATAATTGCATTTTTTCTTTCCTTACTAGAAAGTTTCAGTTTATTCGAATTTTTCAAATTCTCACTTGATTAGTGAGGCAACTAATAAGTGAGAAGGACTCTTGATTACTATACAGTAGACATTCACAGAAATATTTGATGTAATTTCATATGAAGAAAAAGGGGAAAAAATAATATAACTTAAATGAATACATAATAACTTACCAATGCTTAATTTAGGAAACTAGAAGGCAGAAGAAAACATTAAAGAAAACTCGGAAGTTTGTTGTTGATGGAGTAGAAGTGAGTGTAACCACATCAAAAATAGTTACTGAAAATGACTCAAAAAGTGAAGAAATGCGATTTCTACGGTAAGCGTTTCTAAAAGTAAAATTTTCAAGAGGTTAGCAGCTGATTTTTTTTTCTTTGAATAAAAGAAGGGGGGGGCTAATGATCTTATTTCAGTTATATTTGGGGATTAATCACTTTTAGTAGAAGTGAATGTGAAGTGTTTCTTATTAAGACAATCAGTTCAAAACTAGTTTTACTGGACCAAAGTTGTCAATGGTCCTTTTTGTCTTTTGTCATTTTCCACTTCTTTTGTTTCCCCATCAGTATTAAGTGTTCTTTGTCCTTATTAGACGTCAAGAGCTCAGAGAGCTGAGACTTCTTCAGAAAGAGGAGCAGAGAGCCCAACAGCAGCTCAGCAATAAGCTTCTGCAGCAGCGAGAGCAGATGTACAGACGTTTTGAGCAGGAAATGACAGTGAGTTTCTGCATTTTGGTGCTCTTAAAATACATCTTGATGGAATAGGCAGAGTAGTGCTAACAGCAATCAGGTGTTCCCTGCCATGATGGCTCTAGCTTAGCCTTCATTCTTAAATGAAAGGCAACATTTTCCATTGTGGGATACTCAGCATATGCAGGTGCTTGCCTGCCACACCAGTCCATCACGGCCATTCCCTGCTGTTCTACAGCACTTCGCTTAACAGGACTTAGCTTTCTAAAAAAAAGGTGCCAAATTATTTTTACAGAGTAAAAAGCGACAGTATGATCAAGAGATAGAGAACCTGGAAAAGCAGCAGAAGCAGACAATCGAGCGCCTGGAGCAGGAGCACACCAATCGCTTACGGGATGAAGCAAAGCGCATCAAGGCTGAGCAAGAGAAGGAGTTGTCCAAATTCCAGAATGTGCTGAAAAACAAAAAAAAAGAGGTAAGAGATGATGATAATATAGAAAATAACAAGTATGGGCTTAGCAAACAGTTGAGATTAGGTCTCCCAGAAGCCTTGTCAAGCCCACACTGTACTGAGGTTTGGAAGTGTCACTACCAGTCAGAATTGTTTCGTTTGTTTGACTGCCTAATGTGATAGACAACCAGCTGACAGGAAGCTTGAGGTATTGACTTAATCTAGAAAACATCACCAAGTTAGAAGATTTTTCACAGAATATTTAATAAAATATTTTCTCTCAAATACTAAATTAGGAAAAAGTATTTTCATAAAGATGAAAAATATTTCAGATTTCTACTTTAAAAAAACCCAGCTATAGTTACTTAGTAAATACTTATCAAATTAAAATTTCTAAGACAATAATATGGTCTTGATTTCTCCTGTGAAACACTTTGATTTCAGATATGTTTTGGTTTTGTTAATTTGTTAGATTTCTTTATTGAGTGTGTGCTATAATTGTTTAGAATTTCTTTCTACGAAGTGACAGCAGTAATATGGATTTGGTTTGTTAGCTCAAAAAGGAAAGTCAGGAGAGAGAAGTCTGGATAACCTAAAATATTTTACAGTTAGTTTCATAAATGTCATACAGTTAAGGCAGAATGAATGACACTGACAACTTGTACAATTAATTTACTTGCATTGGATTAAGAAAAGGTGATATGTTTCCATATGGATTTTGCATCTTAAAAGCTGTTTTATTTCATTTTTGGTTCAACTGTGTAGTGCCCATTTGTATATAAATGGTTCTAGTGTTTGCTCTAATAGTTATTAGACTCAGAGATTTCTTTAGACAGCTGAACTGTCCATGCTTTTGCATAGAATGATGCTGTAGCACAAAAGTGCATTAAAAAATAAGTTGTATTCAGTTTGAACAGTATGCTCATATGTAAATAACAATTTTTCTTCTTTTGCGGTACCTCTTGCATTTTGAGTCTCTCTCTGTTCACTGGTGATTGGGTTCTATGTGGGAAATGGGAAGAATTTTATATATTGCTCTGAGCTAAAAGCAGTTCTTTCATGGACACAGGAATAGCATGTGGTGATTTGGACTCTGTTTTCTGATGATGCTTCCACTATTAAACAAACAGGCATTTGTCTCTGGGTGCATAGTTTTGTGTTTAAAGCTTAAAAAGGCGATGTACAGTTTGAAGGAAAATGCAGGTGCTGCTCTAAAACTATCCCTGTTATATTGGAGTGTACAATGCTACATTTTTGTAATTCTGAAAAACAAAACTCATCAGCAAATTAACAGATTAATAGTCAGTTGATTTAGCCAGGTTATATTTAGAATCTTTCTGCTAATCTAGTCTAATTCACCGTGTACTGAAACACGTTCCATCCCAGCATACGTGCCATGAAAAGTTTCTTGAAAACATTCTTATTTATTGGTGGGTTTTGCTTTAAATTCTTCAGAACCACTTACAACCAAATAATGTTTTGTTTGCTTATATGATTATTTTAAAGACATAAGCTGTGTAGGTGTCATTTATAGTCAGAGGCACTAATAAAGGCATCTTGTTAATTCACGTTAGAGACAGTGTCAGAAATAGCTGGTTTTCAATGGAAGTTATTTTAAACTTCCAACCATTTTTCACAGCTTTATGTGTGGTAACATACTCTGTAGTCCTCTTGCAGTAATGATTCAAGAAAATACCACTTTTCCAGGTGGTGGTTTTCTTAACTATTGACTCTCCTGGCGGCTGCATGGTAGCACAAGCTAGGCACTGCCATTTCTGAGAGCACTGGGCAGCATTTGCATGCAAAAAACGCTGGCACATCCCTCCTCTCTGCACTGCTGGCTTGCATAAAGCACCTATTGTTCCTTCTCTTTTCATTAAGCTCTTTTCACTAAACTAACATCCCTGCCACTGAAGTAATGCATGCTTCCCAGTACCTCTAGTGCTTGACCTGCATGTCCCTATGTTCACAGTAATGCTTGCTGTGGAGACAAAGTGTTCTTTTTGCCACCTTCTGCATGCTTATATACACTGTAGGTTTTATGTGAAGTGGAGAAAGCACCAAAAGAGCTGAGAAAAGAGCTCATGAAACGCAAGAAAGAGGAGCTTGCACAAAGCCAGCATGCTCAGGTAACAATGGCAGCTTCAAGCTACTAAAATACAAAAGGCAGCAGTATTCACACAGCTTGATGATTTTCACTTCTTGTTGTTGTTGAGTGAATATGGAACTTAACTCAAACTAACCCTACGAACTGCTCTCTTTCTTCAAGTACTCCCATGTCACATCATAGACTTAACTGGGTAGAAATGTAGGAGCAGCGGCTGCCAGGTTTGTACTGTCAAGTGTAGTATTTTGTGTGCTCTACTGACAAAGAATGGTATTTTTCGACAGCAGGTTTATTTACAGTGCTTTTACAAGTGGTAAGTACTCCACGGGTCCTTCAAATTTTAAAGGTTATAGTCAGGAGGAAGTTTTGAACTACCCAAGTGCAGAGGAGGAAAATGTATATAATATGTAAGTGTGAGACATCCTGTTTATAGGAGTAGAACAGATTAGGTAAAATGTTACTTAAATGTCAAAGTGTAGGTGTATGGAAACTTTACAAAACATCGTCTGTGATTTCATGCCTTCGGACTTGCTGTTTTTCTATGACCCAGCTAGAAAGAGGGCTAGTATTTTAGAAAAATGTTGGCTTTGTGATGGCCACAGCTCATACAGAGGGAGTTTGAACTACAGCAGAGCAGGTTTGTATTGAGTAACTTAAAGATTAAATGTTTATGTGAGTGACCTAGTAGAAAATAATAGCAACTTTATTCGATTATGTGTTTAATTTAAGCAGGGATTTCCCAGGATAGAAAGTGATTGAGTTGCAGCACTTTCCCCATATCAAAGATACCTGTCTCTAAACTTTTTAAGGAAACAAAAATCTAATTTTTCATAGTGTTTGTAGTGACATTGGTTAATTTCCTTTGCTTGTTTCAATTTATTGAAGAGAGGTGAAAGAAAAATTTAAGTGTGAAATATCCTTACTTGGAATGATTAGTACTAAACGAGGTACAGCTGTTTAGTTTTAGAATATCTAGAACTTCCATCAGCATCTACTTGTGTGATGAGCCTTGACATTTTAAATGTTTATTACTAATGTACAACAGATCTCATTTCTTCCTTTTTTTTAAGAATAGAAATACATTTCACTACATTATGACACAGAATTACATTGTGTCCCACAGGGTGTTGCTCAGGTTATGATTCAGTCATTTCAGTTGTCTTCATGTACACTTTTCAACGCACAAATGCAGGATGTAAGTCTTAAAATGCAACACAGTGAAAGTTTATTTTCCTAATTTTATGGATGTGTGTTTTCTCTTCTCTTTCTGCTCATATGTGCTGATCAATGTCACTGCTGTCTCCAAACTGGTTAGCAGCAATTTAGGTAATTGTACACTATCCATAGTCAAAAGATCCAAAAGAAAGTAGTTATTCAGTCTGAGTAAGACACTGAGGGCTCACACATACAACATGATACTTGTTCAGCACATGTGAGAAACATTGTGTGACTTGTATGCTGTGTGTGCAGTGAAACCATGTATTTCAAAGATGTTTGAATTTATTTTAAGATACTTATTGGGCATAACCAAGTGGTACTTTGAAAAAGGTTGACTGCGTTGCACTGTCTGCCTTTTAACCACCCAACATGTTCTTAAGTAAAGTTGGTGGCATTTATTTTATGTGATACTTGAGTAGATGTGGGAAGTGGAAAGGCCAGTGTGTTTCCTGAGATTGCCTGGTTTATCTTACAGTGCTAGCAGGTATTAAACTTCAGAAGTTATTCTGTAGAGAGAGCAGCAATGATATTTAAATGCTTAAATGTGTAAAGCTCAAGCATAATCACTTTTTGACCATGACTACACTAGAACAGCTTTCTCCCACTCCCTCCAAATCAAAAATCTCCCAGCAAATTAAACACTGTGTTAATTATGTCTACACCTGCAGAAAAGTAAACTTGGAGTAGTTTTTTTATGCTTTTCATCTATAAATGGAAAAAACTGTATTTTTTGTCAGTCCATAAATTTGATTAGGTGTGTCTGACTTAATTTACAGACATCACCTTCTAGTTCTTTTTGTAACTTCAGGTCTGTCACTATTGGCTTACTTCACCTTTGGTTTTGTGTTACCTGTCTCAGTGTAACTCTGCTGTCCACTAAGAGACATGAAAGCCTCATCTATTAATAACTTTCTGTGAAGATGAAAACCAGGATTCTTCTGGTCATAATAAAAAGTACTTTAAACAAACATTTAATTCCATTTGTTACATAGAACAGCAGGTGCTTCAGCAGCCCACCTTGGCTCTGACAACCATGCCATTGTCCTTTCTTTTGACCTTGATATTGTGATGGAAGCATCTGATTCAATTTCTTGTTCTTAAGGAGGGTGTGTATGTGTGCATGCTTGCATGCTCATAGCTGTGGTTTTTAATTAGCTGCAAAGAAGAAAGGCAGCAGTAGGTCTTGGGGCAGGGGAGGGAGACTCTTACTGCTGCCTGCTTTCATGATGGGATGCAACAGTGATACACCTGGATAGTGGGAAGATGCAGGTGATAAATCCCTTTGTGAGGAGCCAGCTCAGCTCGGGTGTGACCAGGTTATGGCCCTGCAGAACCATGGGGGGGTCTGCACAGGGGTCCTGTGGAACTCCCAGCCTCAACAGCCCTGCCCTAAGGACAAGATAAACCACACAGATCTGAAACCGAACTGTGTAAATATATAGGCTTTAACTAACCACCCAAAGCAGAATAACCATACAAAATAACCTTTATTTTCTTACATATAAGAATAATTAACCCTTGATTGAATGAAACCATCTTTAGATTGAGTATTGTCTTTGCTAGCTCTGAACCTGCAACTTGTTCTGAGGAGAGACGAGATGGAATGAGTTGCAGATGGCTGGCTAGTTTGTTGCCTTTGGTCTTATTTCTGAAGGTGTTATTTAAACATGAATATGCTCTTACCTACTCTGTACATAGAAAATACAAAAGATGGGTAATTTGATAGCCAAGGCATGCTAGCTCAAACTTTTCATAGATGTATTTGTTTGCATATATAGCTAATGCTGAGAGAACTGGGGGTTTCATTAACATGTAATGTGGCTAGGAGAACCCAATTTAATTGACTTCTATTGGTTTTTACCAGGAGCAGGAGTTTGTGCAGAAGCAGCAACAAGAACTGGATGCATCTTTGAAGAAAATAATTCAGCAGCAGAAGACAGAACTGGCCACTATTGAACGAGATTGCCTCAACAACAAACAGCAGCTCATGAGAGGTATCCAGCACCAGGCTCTCTCTTCTCTCTTTGAAACAGGCACTGGTGTTCTAGTAAAACTGTCTTCACTTTATGAAGTCAAAAACCTTCATGACTGATCTAGAACTGTAATAAAAACATTTGCTATGAAACAGCATTGTTTTTAGTATGCACTTGTAGGCTACTTCTGAATGTACACCAGGAGGTTGGGAAGTATGGGATGGGATTGCTGTTCCTGAACCAACCTTCCTCTTTTTTCCAGCTCGTGAAGCTGCATTCTGGGAGCTGGAGGAGCGGCACCTACAGGAGAAACACCAGCTCCTCAAGCAGCAGCTCAAGGATCAGTACTTCATGCAGAGGCACCAGCTGCTTAAGAGGCATGAAAAAGTTAGTGTTGACTTTGACACTTTCTCTTGTGTATTGCAATATCCTTTTTTATTATTAAGTAGTCCTAGGATCTCTCCTGGTGCTGTTTGTTTGCACAAGCCCACACAAGTATTTTGAAGCTGTTACGTGTTCTGTTGAAATTAAAAAAATACTCCTCTTCCTTGAATACCTCAGTAGTATATAGAAGTATAAATGGTATTTTTCCCTTTTGATTCTTTAAAAAAACCCACTATCCAGGCACAACATCAATCTCTTACTATAAAAATACCAAATTCTGCTTATCCACCAAAACCAATTTTGATTTGTGTTTAAACAAATCTGCTCAGAAGTAAATCATCCTGGAATTAAATGAGCAGAATGAACTGGATTCGCTTCTGGGTAAGTAGCTGACAACTGTCTCTCTCTAGCTAAATCCTTATTTTCCACAAGGCATTTTGGTTTTTATAGAATGCATGAAAGCAAATTGTTCAATAGGGAGGTGTTTGAAGATCTCCTTGGTGATCAGAGCATGAGCAGCCTCCACTGAAGGCATGTTCTGTCCACTCTGGTTTATCATGTGGGCTGTTGCTTTCCTCAGCTTTTGCAGCAAACTGCCCTTCCACAGCTGCAGCCCTGGAGTTCACTTACACAAAAGGGAGTTTCTCCATTTGAATAACAGGCTTTGCAAAAGTCAGTGCAAGAGTTGAGTAAAAGCTGTTAAAATACATGTGTATTTACATTTATTATGGAATTCTCTCAGGGTTGGTCATGATCCTGAGCTCTCTGGAGGAAGCCCCTCCTCCCCACTGTTACTCCTGAGGCTGGGAATGGTTTCTGCTGGGAGGCACTGACTCACACGGGGGACTTATTAATGAAAAGAGATGCACATTGCGTAAGATCATAGTTACTGTGTAGTATTTCCATGTGGTTAACATTCCAGGAAACAGAACAAATGCAGAGGTATAATCAACGCCTTATAGAGGAGTTAAAGAACAAGCAAACTCAGGAAAGAGCCAGACTGCCTAAAATCCAGCGAAGTGAAGCAAAGACTCGGATGGCCATGTTTAAGAAAAGTTTAAGGATCAATTCATTAGCCTCTCCAGACCAAGATCGTGAGAAAATTAAGCAGGTAATTAATAAATTAATATTTCGTTTTAATAATGTAAATGCTAAACGTGATGTAAATGTGAGGATGGAATAGAGTGCATTCTCATGAGTTCTCAGTTCTCCTATAGCTGTATAACACCAGCCTTGACCGATGCGTGCAGCAGCACTGCTGTGTCACAGCTTCAGAGGGAGGTAATTTCAGGAGTCTGAAAGTGAAATGTGCTGCATTTTAAGGAAAAATCATAGTGCAGACAGAGAAAGGGAATTAAAACTGTAGGTCACTCCCTTTGTAAGAATTTTAAAAAGAAAAAATACAGAAAATTATCACTTAAATCTTCCAGAACCATTCTTCTTAGTATGTGATCATTCCATTAGGTGCAGTTCTTTGACTCATGCAGACTGTTTCGTTCAGAGGCACAATATAAATAATTTTATTTTTTATTTTAGTTTGCTGTTCAAGAAGAAAAGAGGCAGAAGAATGAGAGACTGGCTCAGCATCAGAAACATGAAAACCAAATGCGGGACCTTCAGTTGCAATGCGAAGCAAACATCAGGGAACTGCATCAGTTACAGGTTAAAAAGAGATGATATTAAATGACCATTCAGTGACAAGACTTAGGTTAATAATGGATGCAGGCAAAGCAGAAACACCTTTTCCTTAATTTTTACTGTGTAGCTTTTTCAACTTTATTTTCAAAGGCCTGAAGTAACATTGCTTAGCCAGATTCATATGCTTCCATCAATTAATGAGGAGTCATTTTATATGCAAGAAGAGCATGAACCAGAAGCAGATGATCACTTCTGGAATATCTGTCAAGTTCCCAGGGCTATTTTCTGTAGGCAGCATTTCCTTTTAACCTGATTTTGCTGGAATGTCATTAATCAGAACAGAGGTAGGCAGCACCAGGCATTACCTACAAGAAGTTTGCAGCAATAGAGGAATGAGGAGGTTTTTACAAAGTGCTGCCACTTGCACGTGAACTTCTGGAAGGTACTTGGAAGGAATTCTCTCCTTGTGATAAGGAGCTCTGATTTGTCTCTTTAGGTATGTGTTTTGTAGAAGTTTCTGCTGGATACCAGAGGCTGGATCTCCTTTTCTGTTAAATCAGCTTTTCCCAGTTTCAGGGGCACAAGGCAGTTTTAAAGCATTAAATGATCACCTGCTGATAACCTTTGCTTAGAGAAACTCTGCAATGACCAATGAAGCTCATTCTACTCTCTTCACTTTCTTACATCCTGCAGAAACAGTCCCTGGCTGTGCCACTAATATGCCCCAGTAAATCCCCAAATACCGTGGGAGCCTTTCGAGAGTTTCAGCTCAAGTAAAATTGAGCAGATTAGGGCTGCTCTGAGCTTCACAAGGAAAACTGGCCCCTTGCTGCACTCAGGTTTAGCCAAGTGCTTGTTGTTTTTGTTGCTGTGGTTCTGTACTCTGCATCAGACCCATTTGGGACTAGAACCCTAGAAACACAACCATTGCCAACTGCTCTTAAAAATGCACAGAGATTGAAGCCAAATAATTAATTTTTTTCTTGCCATGCTTCAAAAGTCCTCTGAAAGTGAGGCAGATGCCTGAGTACCTTAATGAGAGGAATGTGAACCTGAGGTGTGGTTTGATCCTTTTCATAGGGCAATTCTGAGGCTGCTTCTGCAACCATGTTTGTCTCTTTAAGCTCCATTTGTTTGTCTTAGCTCTTGGCACCAAGAGTTGAAAGATTTCCAAAAAACAGCTTCCTTTTTAATGTAATTGACTTTAATAAATTATACAGGCTGTCTTTAAAAAGCAAAGCAGAAATGCTGTGTGACCTTGAAAAGCATCATTAGGCAGTGAAACACAGTTTTGAGTAACACTCTCAGCAGCTGCCTTAATGATGCTCAGCAGTGTATTTGGATTTACGAGTGTTTCTTATCTCAGTTGGCTCCGATGGAAAGATCAGCTTTTGAAAACGCAGCCTCGTAGCATACTTTTATCTTGTAATTATTCACGTCACTATTTACACGGAATAAGCTAATTAGAAAGAATTAGGACAACATATGTCACTGTACAAATGTTGAGTTGCCTAATCTGAATTAGTTTTACATAAGGATTATCTTGTTTTAAGAATGAAAAATGCCATCTACTGGTTGAGCATGAGACTCAGAAGCTAAAAGAGCTGGATGAAGAGCATAGCCAAGAACTGAAGGAATGGAGAGAGAAATTGAGGCCGAGAAAAAAGGTAAATGGGAGCAGTTCACGAATCAGGAAATTATCAAGGGTTTGATCTACCAAATACAGACAGTACAAAAGTATTGCAGAGGAGGAGAGTCAAGCTGCTGTACAAAGCTGTTGCAGTTCACTGGATAATAAAAGATGTTAAAAAATTGCAAAAACTGAGCAAAAGTCAGGTGCACCAAAACAGGCTGGGTGTTACCAGCCTCTTGCAGGGCTCCCACCTGCAACACGTGTGTGCAGGTTTGCATGGAAAACTTAGCTGGAGGCAAATCTGGGGTTAGGAATTTATTTCAGAAGCCAGTAGGTTACTACAAAAATTGAGTGATGTATAGCATATATATAGCTGGTGGTAGCAAGTTGGTCTTGGGGGGATTATCCTATTTTAAAAGGGAAAGTACTAGAGTTGCACACAGTTCAGATATATCAGACAAAATGTCTCCACAATAATGGGTTTCTTGTACTTTGTCTTGTTAATCCTGTGACAATCTGATTTTGGTTTTAGATGCTGGAAGAAGAATTTGCCAGAAAACTGCAGGAACAGGAAGTTTTCTTTAAAATGACTGGAGAATCCGAATGCCTTAATCCTTCAACACAAAGCCGGATTTCCAAATTCTACCCAATCCCCAGCCTTCACTCCACTGGGTCATAACTCTGGGAACTGCTGTAGGTTTTTTCATGTTTGGAATTCTCCCTCCTTATGGTCTAACCCGACTTACCCACGGCGTACAAACATCAGGGACCTCGCGTGTCTTGTTTTTGGTGGAGACAATCAGTGTCAGGAGCGGTTTCTTCACTCCCCTGAACAGAAGAAACGAACCAAGTGTTGGTGTACAATGGTATTGTTACGTCCTTCAGATGTTTCAAGACTAAGTGGGCTTTTTATCCCAGTTTCTAAAAGTACGTTACCTATGGTTTTGACTTTAAGCCTGAAATATTAATTATGCTCTTTCTCATCACAAAAAAACGGTTTCTCATCTGAACATTTAAGTGGTATAATATTAGTTCTGCTACTGTGTTTTTAAGCATCAGATTTCTCCACGAGAGAATTCCACAATTGAAACTGCCAAGAGAGGTTTAAAGTTTCATAATGTTGAGCAGTGTCTTCATGGCAAGGACTGAAACTAATTACTAAGAACATGCCAGTAATCAGAAAAACAAACCCTTATGTTTAAACACAATTGGCAAAAGCAAAAGCCTTTGCAACTTCTTTCAAAAGAAACCTCTGGCGTACATTAAACTGAGCTGATCTCCATGACGTGTTTTGTCCATTAGTTCCATAATGAAATGGGGTGCTAGTTTAATTAATACAGTGCCTGAAACACTTAGATATCCTGATCCTGGCAACGTGATACTGTTTTGTCATTTAAAAACACATCCTTAGCGTTGTTGTTACTGTACAAAACAAGATTTCTTGCTGCTACTGCCATTTTTGTTGTAAATCCTCACCCTAAAATATTTTGCACTAAAATATGTAAAGGTGAAAGAAATGCTAACTTTAAAATGCACAGTTTATTATTTTCCTTAGCTATTACATACAGGTGGTTAGTTCTACAAATTGAAAAACTGTAGAACGTATTTTTTAGAAAGCGGCGTGCAAAATGCACATGGTTTCTCTAACTGTACCTGGAATGGGTAGAGCCATTGTTCTGTTCTTACCAAAGCCTGTTCATTTAAACTCCATCGCAGAAGTGGAGGTGGATGGTCATATTTATAAATAACCATGGCTAAAGTCTGATTTCACTAGACGTGTTCGATTCCATTTTCTTTTTTATTTTAGTCATTTTATTTTAAGGAAAGATTTAAGTTAAATATATAGACAAACTCCTTTATGAAGCTGGGTGTTTTGCTTTTGTGTTGCCACCTACTAACATAGGCAGGTTTTATTTTTTGAGTTCACAGATGTACCATAAGTTATTTGCCTGACTGATCTGCAGTGGAAAATCTGAACTGTGTCTCCTATAGCGGGGTAGGGAAATACAGCTGTATTAGGTCATGTTTGCTGCACTCCTTTTGGTGGAGAGAGGTTGAGTCATATCAAGACAGTGGTATAAGCTGTACTTGGGTATGCTGGAGCTCCATTTGTAAAATAGTATTTGCTTTCTGTCTTTTGAGGCCTGACTTTCTCTGATCTCTTTGGGCATCAGCTGCACCCATTTTGTCTTGCTTGCTTGCATTGACTGTGTAACTGGTGCCCATTCCATGGTGTTCCTTTCATGGGAACAGTGTTGCTGCATGGCAATGCACTCAGATATTAACATAGGACTTTAGTCAGCTGTGTTGAAACCTTGGATGCTCAAATCCTTGGACGCTGAACCGATACCTTCTCAATGAAGACACTTAATTTACAGCACAGTAAAAAAAAAATTGGAAAATGCATGTTTTAATTTAAATTTTGTAGCTTTTTGATAGCATAGTTACTTTAATAGCTAGCCTTAATTTCTGGCATTTTATTATTATTATAAATGTGTATTGTGTACGGTTGTAAATTCACACTCCGTATCTCTAGAATGTTCTCTGTTGCTAAATGCAAAGTTTTATGAATTGTTTGTTCAGTAGGGAGAAAAAAGTCTTTGAAGATCTTTTGCTTTTTAAGCTCCACCTTCATAAATTGACTAAGATAACATTAAATAATCTTCATCTCTATTTAACAGAATTTGTTTGCAATTTTGTATGAAGTAGGCTCAGTGCTTTACTTGGGGAGTAGGCAGGGCAGGCAGATTTCCTCTTCTGGATTATGTCTACATTCATCCCCATTAAATCTTCACAGGGAAATGTTAATAATCTTCTCCTTACATTTTTGGTAGTTTCAGTGATAAGTTGCTAATATATATTGGCATTCTGTTTACCTCTGTCTGAATCTCTTACATCTTTTGTTTGAAGATCCTTTTCACACAGGCCCTGCAATCTGATCTCATTGTAAATTGCACAAATAACTGTAACTGAGCTCTGGGATGAAGGGAGGGATCGGATGTGGTGATGGAAGCCTTGCTCAGGTCTCCAGGTGGGGAGCCCTGTGAAGCAGTTGCAGCCTCGTGAACTGGGCTGAGAATTGATACTAAGCATGAAAATATGTTTTCTGGGTGATAACAAGAACTAGCATGGGTACTTACACATCTAGACTGATAAAATTGGGTTTAAGTGTTGCAGAACGTGAGAGAGGTGTTATTGTATTAGTGTCAGAAAATTCAATTCAAATTAATTTAGTCTCACATGGGCCTAAAAGACATTTCCTGGGATGCGAAATCCAATCTTGATACTATCTCATGTCACCTCCCTCAAATGAATGTTAGCAGCTCCATCTCCAGGGTAGTGAGGTGTGTTTTCTCCAGCCAAAACAATGTACTTACTTACAAATTCTTACTATTTGGCAGATCTTATTGTCTCTGCATGTTCTTCCAAAGCTGACCACAAATCAGTATTTGCTCACCTTTGTGTTTTACTACATTGTAAATTCTGTCCACAGGACAATGAGCAAAGGCAATAAATCCCTGGATTGCAGTGCTGTGTGTGGGTTGTCCTCCTGTGTTTACAGCTGATCCGCACAGAAAACCTGCCTGCAGGGCCCCAGCCTCACACCATGTGCTTCCCGAGCTCTGAAAGTGCATTTTGGCACTGCTTAAGGCATCCACGGAGATCTGGGGCTGTTTTTAGGAGATTCTGCAGCTCCCCTGAGTGGGGCTGACTGAGGAGGGGTTACCAACCCAGGGGAAAACGGGCTGTGGGCAGCCCTTGATCTTCTGAAGTTCCAGGGGAACTTTGCTGCTTATTTTATGAAGAAGAAATACTTTAGCATTTTATCCTCTCTCATTCCCATAAAACAAATTTTCCTGCTCCAAGCACTCTGCTGTCTCTGGTGTATACATGAGAGCTATATACAGCATGTATGATACTGAAGTTGTTATGATTGATTACGTGGGTCCTGATTTATAAATGCCTTCTGAAGGAAAACCTTTATTTGAATTGGCACCTGAATTCACATTCCCTGGTGGCAGGGCTGCACTGTCCTGACCAGCAGCATTCACTCAGCGTGATCTTTAACATCACATTAAAAACTGATGTTCAGTCTGAGCTGCATCCTTTTTTCCAGGTAATCTTTTAAGCTAATATCCTTCTAAAATTGCATTCATGGGTACTCAATATATAATCAGTCACACAGTTAAAGAAATTATTCTTCTGTCCCAGAGGACTTTTTCTTAAAAATTGGAAATGTAGCACGTTATTTAAGACAGAGCTAAGCAAAGCAACAATGAAATTGCTTTTGTTACACCATGTCTTTCGTCAGAGCTGTATCACATAGGAAGTTTAAGTTGATTCTCCAACTGACACAGTATCTCCCTTGCAGGTATTTCGAGCTTGCTTTGGTATAGGAAAGATTCAAATAAGGTGTTTTAAATTCAGGCACTTGAGTCCACTTTTAGGCAGCCTGATTTTCAGAACTCCTGTGCAGCTGCAGCTCCCAGGACCTCAGAAATACATCCTTGCTGAAAACTGAAATGTACAAATAAGCTCAGTGCTAGTTGCTTCCACTGATCTTCTGCTTCTTGGTTCATCTGCTGTGGGGAAGATGGGCAAGTTTGAGGATAGTTACTCTCTGGTGGTTGGAGGAAAGGGCAGGGAGGAGTGTTTAGGACCATCGCTGTGTAGGTAAGTTCTCTTTCTATGTTAGCATTTACACTCTGGTCATTTTACATCAAAATCTGTACTTCTGGATCTCTGAAACTTCTTTGCATTTATGTGTCCATGCAAATTTCCCATTCCCAGACTACTCTGCCATCTTCACAGCAGTTGAAGTAAGATCAGAGAGAATTAACCTTCCTCGTTCACAGGCAAGCCAAGGCCAGGATGCCCCATCATTTCTCAGTCTTGGGAAAGATGAGAACAGATAAAGGGAAGGAGAATACAAAGGAAATTATGGTGTTTCTTTTACAGAACTTTTACTTGTTCTGCATCCCTCTTCTCCATCTCAGTCCTCGTGCTTTGTTTCTGTAGCTCCTTTGCACATCTGGCATTCAGGCAGTGGGTGGTGCCAGAGGAAAACCCCTTAAGCTCAGCCCAACCCATGAGAAAGGGCTCATGTGCTTCCACTGTACTGAAAGCAGAAGGGAGTGGCTGAGCCCAGGGTTACCCTGATTTAACAAAATCTTCCACAACTACACTTAGGTGGTAAAGCGTCTTTGGTAATGAGAATCAGTCCTAAAATGGTGGAAAGAACAGAAACTAAAAAGGGACATTGAGTGGCATCTAATGTTGAACTGTCACCCCATTTTCTGTCAAGAAGCCAAGCAGAGCAGGAGCATCCTGTGACAAAACACACGCCTGAGGCACTGCCAGCCTCGTGTTCTCCCAGCAGTTTGTTGAATGTTTTGTGTTAACTGCAAACCAAGTTATTTTTGCCTTATAGAAAGCAACCAAAAATCATGAGATTGATGAGTAATTGGCTAAGGGTCTCTGTACAGCTCGTGGAAGTGAACTTGCAGTAGCAGCCATACAACAGTTTTGGGATTTTTTTTGTCTTGTTTTTCAAAGTAATTTGATTTCATGGCTTTCTGTAGAATATTGTAATAATTCTGCTGTAAATACAATAAAATCACAGTTTGCTGAGAATGCCTCAGTTTTGTTGATGGAAAACTTGCATGAAATACAAGTGGTTTGTACAATTGTGAGTGAAGGGGATGATGTACAATGTTTGAAATAACTGAATATAGAAAGTATTTATTGTTGTGCCACTGTATTTACCATTGTACCTCAGACCCATCTCAGGTGCCTCACCTTGCCCCCCAACAGCCTGCAAGCACAGAACAGCCGTCCTGAGTAGTTCAGGGATGGGGTTAAAAACACTTTAATTGGGCTGTTTACATTAAAGATTATTTTTTACCAGTGTTTAAAAAACCAGAAAAAATACAAAAATATTTTTAAAAGAAAAACAAATTATATTCAAAAGTGCTTCAGTTCAGTCCCTGTGCATGTTTGTCTCACTATGCTGCTTTAAACGGGCTCCACTTAGGGCTGGCAGAGCTTGTGGAGAGGGAATCCCAGGGCAGTGCAAGCTTAGTCCCAGGGTTTCTTATGGGGCCTTGTGGGCTACATCTGATCCCTGACAAACCATGCATTTGGTGAGGATGGGATTGTTTTCTGTTTTTTCTTTTTGCTGCATAGTTGGCTAGTTGTTAAAAAACCCAGGTTTTTACATATCTGGGAGTAGTACAAGAAGCCTGGACTAGGTGAGACAGGAAGCCCTTGTCAGCCCAAGGACATCAGCCTAGGAGCTCAGGGGCATGAAGCCAAACATCAGTAACAGGAGCAAACACCCACACTAGGGCTATGCTGGACACACACAAGAGACATTCAGATCTGAACTATCAACTCTAAGGGGTCAGCTGAGCAGTGAGGATGTTTTAGCATCAAGGCAGCGAAGACTCAGGCTAATTCTCTACAGGCTGCTGGGAACGCTGCCCTGTGCAGAACTGAGCTACCTCTTTCCTTAAACACCAACGCTTCTTCTTTTTCTTCTGCCAACATACGCTTGTTCACCTGGGGACAAGAAAGTTAAAAGGAGGGTTAATTGGAAAGTTCATGTAAAAAGACAAAAGATCCAAACTAAAAAACTGGGGCTGTGTTTTCCAGCTATTCCCAGGGATGGGCTGGTGCCGCTCCCTGATAGGAGAGCAGGGTTTGACTGGGGATGGCACGTGTTCCTACCTTTCTCTCCCTTCTCTCCTTTTGGTCCCCTGTGCCCATGTCGTCCTGGTGGGCCCATTGGCCCAGGGTCACCTGAAGGAACAAGAAGACCCAAGTTTGCTCTTGAGCACAAGTGACCCACAGACAGGGACAGGCCAGGGGAAGGGGGAGACCAAGTCAGGATGACATTTTGGCTGAGATCCTGAAGGTGCCACCTTCACTGTGAGAGGGTGTGACCTCGAGCAGTGCTGTGACCTCTGTGGTCACAGTGCTGCTTCCTGGGCATCACAGGGCTGAAGAGGGAAAGGATGGCAAGCCTTACCTTTGGGTCCAGGATAACCCCTCTCCCCCTTTTCACCGGCTGGCCCCTGGATGGCACCATGTGCTGGAGAGGGAAATGAAGGAGAGAGTGAATGAGTGGGACAAACCACTGCCCACTCAGAGAAGCTGTGAGTCACACTGGAAGGACATTTCTCTTGGTTAGATGGGAATAGACTGATAGCAACATTTTTAAAAACGGTTTTGGTCCCAACAAAGTCCCAGGGACAGGCTGTGATGTCATTTCACCAGTGCTGCTCTGTCACTCTCTCTGGGTGTCCTGGCTGTCACTAGGGCTGGAGCTGGCCCACACTCAGGGTGGGGAATCTGAGAGCAGAGTGAGCAACTGGCTCATGCTTCTGTATGTGTGCCAGCCCAGCCATGTTAGAATGGGCCACAAAGGTTGTAAGCACAGAGGCCTTCAGGGTTTGGGATGAGTTTCCTACAAATAGTGGGAAAAACTGATGTCCTTCCTAATGATAAGACCTCCAGCAAGGGAGGAAGGAGATGGAAAGACCATCCACCTTCAACTCTGCACCTTGACTTTTGTAGCGTGCAAAGGTGAAAAGATCAGTAGGTCTGTGAGAGGTCAGGGAGACTGCATATGCATGAGCCAGAAACGCCAAGTCAAAATGAAACTTACTTCTAAAGAAGTCCATGAGGTCTGCGGTGACATTGCCATAGGCTGCAAAAACCTTGCTGATGCCAGGGGGACCAGGAGGGCCTGGGGGACCTGCGGGTCCCTGTGCAGTGTAAGCCATCAGGTCCTGGAGAATACCTCGGCCTGCAGAATTAAAGATGTCATTTGAAAGAAGCTCTGGGAGAACTGTGGCTGGATGCTGAGGCAGAAGGTGTAAGGGAGAGCTGTAGGCAGCAAGAACGGGAGGGAAGTGAACAGCATGACCAGGCACAGGGGATTTGGAGTTGTAGGCTGGGATAGGGAGGGTCAGGATGAGCAGGCATAGCACTCACTCTGCAGGCTCTCTGACACACGGAGTGCCAGCTTGTCGTAATCCAGGGAACCAGAGAAGGAGTTGCTGAAGGATCTGCTCGACGCTGCTGATCTCCTGTGTGATTCCTCCTCTGTCAGCAGCCCATCGAAGGACCCATCAGTGCCCATGGAGGCATCGTAAGTGCCATCGCTGCCCACTGAGGCGTGGTAAGAGGACATGCTGCTCGTGGAGCTGCCATACGAGCTGCCTGAGCCCAGTGAGCCCCTGTGGGAGCCCTCAGCACCAAGGGACCCTCCATGCAAGTGCTCAGAAGCTCGTAACCCTTGGTATGAGGAAGACATAGACCCAGACACCAAGCCACTGTCTCCTTTGGGTCCTGGTGGTCCCCGTGGCCCAGGGGGCCCAGGGGGTCCTGAGATGTAGCTTCGAATTTCATCACCTGCAAAATACAAGGGGGGAACTTCAGGGACACTGAGCTTGGCAGAGGTCCTGTGGTACCACCTGAATGAAGAGTGAAGTGTGAAGTTCTGTCCCACCAACCATCACAGTGACCCTCATCCAGTGCCATTTCTCAGGCAGCAGGCGCATGTCAACCTTGGAATCTACAGATGGCATGACACCCTGCTCCTTCCCATCTCTTCCACAATTTTGTGTGCCCAATCTTGGGAGCACGCCCAATGATTTTGCAGAAGGGTGCACTCCTCAGGCCAATTTCAGCACCTCTGCCAAAAGAGCCATTCTGTGACCAGTTTGCTAAAACTGAGGTGTTTTTGAAAGACTGCCCTGGATAACTTGCCAGGATGAGCTCAGACCACTGGTGCTTCACAGCTGGCTCAGTGCCACCTTCCAAACCCTCCATTATCCATGGCTCTCTGGGCAGATGTTTGCCAAAGAAAATGCTTCTCCCATAGCAAAACTCTGCCGGTGACCTTACTGGGGACTCACTGTTCAGCACAGGCCAGTTGTAGTTACCCAGTGCCTGTCCCTGCTGTCTCACAACACAGACTTTGGCTGGCAGTTGGACTGAGAGGAGAAAAGCCTACAGGGTGCAGCACAGTCCTGCACAGACCTGGCTGCAGAGGGAAGGTGTTGCTGTAGCCCCAGTTCACAGAAGGCTCCTACAGGAATGTCTCAGCTGTGGAGAGCCAGTCATCTACATAAGGCAAAGTATGGCTTGGGATATGTGCAGGGAGGATGGATGGTGTCCCCTTACTCTTCAGGTACTGGATCAGCTCACTCCTGAACTCGTCGCTGTGGGTGATGTCAGCATAGGACAGAAGGCCAGTTCCAGAGAAGCCTGGTGGTCCTGGAGGGCCAGGAGGGCCAGGTGGGCCCCGGACTCCAGACAGGGAAGAGTATCCAACATCTTGAGAGAGAGGAAGAATTACTTTCCTTCAGTGAGAGGACAAGAAAATTGTGCGTGTCTGGGGATTTTGGAGGCTTAAAGGCTCCAATCCCGACTTCCATCCCTTTACAGATTACATTGATGAGATATTTTTCTTTAGAGTGACTTTGTTCCCAGTGGGCAGTCACATCCCTGCTAAGCTAAATCTCAGCCTCAGTCCCTCCAGCATCTACAAACAGAATATCCCTGCCAGCTGTGAGAAACACAAGTGCTTACTTTGTAGGTAGGCAGAGACATCCTCAAGAGAGGTGCCTGGTGATCCAGGGATCCCTGGAGGTCCCGGGGGCCCTGCAGGACCAGGGGGTCCAACAACACCACTGAATTCAGAGTCTGTAAGACACAAGGGAAGAAAATAAGTCACCCAAACAACCATAACCCTGATGAATGTTCCTTGACAATACAGGTTATGCCAGATACAGACAAGTATAAGGCTTTTTTTCTCTCCAGCACCTTTGGGTGCAGCCTTCCTGGTGCACCTCACTTCCCTGCATGTAGATGTCACATTGGAAAGTCAGGTGATTCCAAAGACAGTAAAGTCCTTATTTTTTAAATATACTTTTAAAGAGTGGCATAAGAAATGATGCCTCTATGCTGCAGAGTTTGGATACAACAAAGGGCTCCTTCATGCCCATCTCCAAGACAGCCCCACTGCTGTTGCTCCTCACAGGAGCATGGTGATCCAGCTGCAGCCCCCTGTGGAGTGTGCAGGTGCCAGCAGAGGCCTGCAGTGCTGCTAAGGACAAAGGGCCATCAGAGGGTTATTTGTGATGATGGCCAAAAAGGGAAATTCTAAGGCTGTAAAAAAGATCCTGGGGGCATGTAGAGCCCCATGGCAGGGGAGTATAGAAGTTGGCTTACTTCGCAGGTACGCTATCAGGTCACTGTAAGATATACCAGGTGTCCCTGGAGGCCCAGGTGGTCCAGGGAGTCCAATGCTCATCCCAGAATCTGCAAAATCAAACAGATCCACATTATCAGAACAGGCTGTTACAGGGTGAGCACACAAGCCGCAGGGCTTGTTCATGGGCAATGCAGGAGGGGCTCCTGCAGAGTGGAGTGCTCCCATCAGCAGGTTGTGCAGGGAGCCAGAGCTCAAACCTTGTTCTGGACTTTTGAGTTTACCCTGACAATTCCAACACAAGGACACCCACAGACAGGCAGACAGCAGGCCTCTATTCCTGGCAAAAGCTCTGCACCTCATGAACCCGTGATGGGGTGGGGGCACCCCTGGACTTGCAGCTCAGTGGCGACCCACAGGCTGATGGATGTGCTGCTCTCCCTGTGTCTGCAGCTCTGGGGCAACACTCTGCACTTTGTGATTTGCTTTAATGAAATGTCCCTGATGACAAAATGCAGCTTGAGCCATTGGGGTGCTGCCATTAAACTGCAGTTTCCTCCTGGAAATTCCCTCCATCTTAGGAGCAGTCCACTAGTGAGATCTGGGCACAAAGAGCGG
>NW_008236478.1:9287933-9341495 GCF_000691975.1 Corvus brachyrhynchos
GTTCAGAGAAACTGAGCATGGGCCAGGCTGTGTTTTTAAGCAGATAGTTGCAGCTACCAGGATTAAGCATTTTAGCACTGCTACGGGGGATGCTCAAAGAGTCCTCTCTGTCCAACAGTTCTTATATGCCATATCACCCCTTTACGGATGGGAAAATGAAGCAGAGATGTGGAATTTACTTCAACTAACTTTAAACTTCTAAGAGTTTGTTGCCTGAGCTGCCTTGACACAAAGTGGGCACAGACCAACTCTTTCACAGGGAGATACGTCCTGACCACAGAGATAAGGGTTAGAAAGGCACTTAAAGGTGTTGATGGGACTTCTAAGATGTCTGAGATGAAATTATAGTCCTAAACTCAATTTTTAACAAAGAAAGGATTCATTACTAGTCTGTGGATGGTATCTTAGCTACAGGGTATCTTTGTTCTCTTCCAAGTCTCTCACAGTCCCTGTGAGGAGGTCTGTCTCTGTACAGAGGGATTCACACAGTCAGCACTGGAATAGTTTCTACCAACTGACAACATGAGCTTTGTGCTGGGTTCCCAAAGGAACAGAGGGAAACACACACTAATAAAACCATTACTTGACAAGTAGCTGATAAACCTCCTGGTCAGCTCATCATAATCCAGTGACAGAGACATTCCATCTCCTCCTGGCCCAGGAGGTCCCGGTGGGCCCCGAGGTCCAATGAGATACTGACGAATTTCTTCTCCTAGAAATGAAAAAGAATGCATCTTTTAAGGCTGCCCAGCTGCTGCACAGACACCAAGTGTGAGGAGTTCCCAGCCCATGAGCTGAGCCCCCTCCACTAGGGAGACCATCAAAACCTATGGATGCAAAGCTCCTTTCCTCCCTCTTTTCTGAGTGAATTGTCCTGTATACAGTGCCAGAAACATTTGTGAAAAGGCTGGGAACCTCCTATAATAAGGGTGTGAGGAGGATGAGAATTTGGATTGCTTAATTCCTTGTGCTCTGTTTTTTTCAGGACACCCTGGACAACTTCTTGGGTAAAGGGAATGAAAACCAGCTCAGCTGGGAAAGACCATGCTGAGCTTTGTGGCAATTCAGTAGCCATCTGGAGCACAGTGCTGGCCAGCATCATCAACACCTTCAGGGACAGCCAAATGACATCCTGGAGATTTACCTGTCAGCCCACAGTAACAGTGTGTGTAGAAAAGAATGCAGAGTTGGGGATCCCCCTCACCTTAAGAACAACAACATAGCAAGGCCATGGGGGGAACATGGGGGGAGCTGGAAAGAAGAACACTCTGAAGCAGCTGCAGGTAACTCCAGTTGCAGACTGGAGACTGGAAAGGAAAGAGAGATCTCCGGGATGATGAGATGATTAAGCCCCAATCCCGTGTTTCCCTTGAGGGTCACTCACTCTGCAGCAGATCCAGAAGTTCTTGGTACAAAATGGATGTAGTTGATACTGAGCTAGAAAATGACTCATAGCGACCTGAAGAGCCTGTGGGAATGAAAAGGTTTTACATCACGCAGGGTAACACAAAAGGTAAGGAGGGGTCAGGAAGGGACAAAGAAAAGATGAATTAATTAACTGGTAGCATGGCCTTCACATGCCCCCAACTATGGAACAGCTGCTATCTCACACATCCTGGTCATCTCCACAGCTGTGTGCTCTGTGCATTTCTGGTTGAGATTCCAGGCTACTTCCAAAAGCTTTGGGAATTTCATCTACTTTAGGAGGGCCCCAAGCACACAAGACAACCCCAGAATACTTAAGACCACATATACTAAATAAAGCCACCTCTGTTTGGGTCATGGTGGTGTTAAAGGGTCTAACAGCAAATGTTTAGTATGAGACTTTTTAAACAGCAGCAACTGCTAGTTAATCTACCCATTAAAATAGGACAAGGCTCAGAGGACACCTCAGCTGTGTGGAGTCCTGGGCCTAGACTGCTGAAGATGAATAACCTGGCTGGGGTGCTGCTATTTAATGACTTGTTTCTCCTCTCATTCTCACCTCCTAGGTGCTTCAAAAGCTCAGCTGAGGGCCTGACTCAGTACAGAGTTTACAAACATGGTGCTTACTTGTCATATAGCTCATGACACGGGTAGCCAGCTCTGCATAATCCAAGGTCACCCCATCTGCAGTGGTGATAAGTCCAGGTGGGCCTGGAGGGCCTGGTGGGCCTTGGGCACCAGTCAAATAATGTCTGATGTTGTCACCTACATAGAAAGTCCAAGATATGTCCACATCACTAAGAGGGAAGACTGACCATATCCACAGACACTCTTCCACTGACAAAGAGCACGACAACAGAAGGACAGTTCTGCAGTGGGCAACAGCACTTTACAGTATTCAGCAGAAATAAGCCCATAGTAGCAGAGCTGCTGTTTCTAAAAGAAGAGGGACAAGGGCTTAGGGAGCAAAAGAGAGATAGGCATGCAACTTCTGACCCACAGCAAAAATTTCATTATACTCACTCTTCAGGTAGTCAGTGATATACTGCTGAATCTCTTGAGATGAACCTCCACTTGGGCCGGGAGGACCGGGTGGCCCAGGAGGTCCTGGGGGTCCCTGAATTTGTCTGGATCCACCTACAGAAAGCATTGTAAGAAGAAGGAATGTTTTTGGCACAGTTGCATTAGACCAAGTGATAGTAAAGTGTACTTGCTTTAAGCCCTTCCCACAGGTCTGGAAAGACCTTTGGAAATGGAATATGGAGGGGCTTCCCCTGCATCTTTAAATACAGTCTGAGCATGAGCTACTTGGCAGTATAGTGTCTTCAATTAATTCAGCATCTTATAATTCAGCTTGTGCAGGGCTGAGTCCAAAGACATTCCTGGCTTTGTACAGGCAGACCTGGTGGGTTTGTGCACTAGAGTGCAGTGCTGTGCAGAATACAGATGGAGATCATAGCACAAACTCATTAGTCTAACCTCACTGCCCTGCTGCTCCCAATCCCAGTCAGCCTGGGCAGCACCAGTTCAAGAACCTGTTTACACAGAAGCAAAACTCTGGCTTAAAGGATTCCCAGTAAGCTGGAAAAAGAAAACTGTAATTTCTTAAATTTTCTGATTTAAGGCAAGCTGCGTAAAAAGAGGTTTTGAACACAAATCCCATCAGCATTAGGTTGGGACACACACCGGTAAAAGTCAAACGACCTTTTTCAAAGTCTCCACCAGGATATCAGCATTCCTTGTTAAGAGCAATTACGGTCTGGCCTCTTACCTCGAGATGCTCCTGGGATGCCAGGTGCGCCTGGGACACCTGCATCACCTGGAAAAGAGTGAGGGAGTCAGACAGTTGTAACGGGTATGACTGCATGTTGCATACTTGGTCATGTGAAGCAGTTGAGCTACATGTCATCAGAGAAGCAACTACCAGCCCTTGCAATGACTGTCTTGAAGTGCCAGCTTGTCGGGAAAGAGCATAAGGAAGAGGCCATGGCAGCCTTCCTGAGCCTTCTGTGACCTGGTCAAGCACCTTGTGCTCACAGCAATTCTGTGAGCCTGAATTCTGCTTTGCCTGAAAAGGCAGGGGTGAGCACAGCACTAGTTCCAAAAGGACCGCGTTGTTCCATCCTTTAGTCTCAACCATGCTTGGATGTGTGAGGCCATCCCCAAAGAAATAAAGAAGATTTTTAACTTCACCTTTTGGTCCAGGCGGGCCTGGTGGGCCTGGGGGTCCTTGTATGGTGACTCTTTCACCTGCTGTTGCAGAAAGACAGTCAGAGATTTATAGGAATAAAGTATGTGGACAAAATCCTGGCTCCACTAAAATTAACTTAGACTGAATAGAGCAGGATTTTGGCCCCCGATTTCAGCCTAGGGACGATGAATTCAAAGGAGGAAAGGGGGCACAGACTGACCGTGGGAGGAGAATGCTGAAATGCCAGGATTACCCGGTTCTCCTGCATGAGACACAGAAATGGAGGAGCAGTCATATACCCAGGCAAACTACCCTGAAACCCACTGATATCTACTGGAAGCCTCCTTACCTGTGAATCCCCGTGGACCTCGTTCACCTGTGAACAGGGGAGCAGAGGAATGGTGTTAGGATTTGCTTTATTCTCATCAGCAACATCCCAGCCCACACTGCAGCATATCATCTTGGCCTTCAATTTGTAGGGGAGCAATGGGTAAAGGGAGCAGGTCCATGCTTCCCTGCCAGCTGAGAGCTGAGCTACACTTCACAGGGCCACCTCAGTGCAGACTTAGTCCACAGTGCATTTTGCAAAAAGGCTGCTCCCTTCAACAGCAAATCTGAAGCTCTGAATATTCTTGAGTCTAATGGGCTTGCAAAGTTCAGATCTGAATACAATGACTGCCTTGACACCAGTACTGGAGACTAAAAAATTTCTTTGATAAAGACTGACTTGTTTTATAGCAGACAGGAGTCCTACTTAACGACAACTGTGCTACCTTTCTTACAGACAGAGAAAGGCAGAACTTTGTGCTCCTAAGCCCTTCCTTCTTTTCAGTCTAAGGTGCTGAGATCCCTCTAGCACTTTGGTGAGGCAACAGGATATACCCACCTTGGTCTCCCTTCGGGCCTGGTGGTCCTGGTGGACCTGGTGGGCCTGTGAAGAATGCTTCTGCAATTCAAACAAAGAGATTTCTTCATGACATCCAACAGAACATGACACACGGTTTCTCTGGCTCCACTTGGTCCTAGTCATGTATGTGCTCTCTGGAGCCCCAACCAAACATTCCTAGGACCAGGTGAGGGAATGAGTGCCAAGAACCTACCTGAGGTGGACATGGATGATCCTGGTGGGCCCGGAGGTCCTGGCAATCCTTCTCCTAGGCAAAAGGGACACAGAAAGGCTTCAGGAAGGATGAACCTCAGCAACGTAAGTAAGTGCACATAAGAGCTGCGACATCTCCAGCCACAGCCTTAGCGTGAGTATTTCCCAATGTAGGCTCTTACCACCGTTTTCTTCACACATCTATCCCTGATAGTTACTTTTCACTATCATTTTCCACTGCAGCAGAAAAGGACAGAGAAACTCCTTACTCTGTGGTACTGGGGGCCTATCCCGTCACACACCCAACCTGCTCCCGTTTCCTACTGAGCAGAGAGCAAGGAATGGGGTTCTGCTCCTGTCACATGTGCTCCCACAGCTTCCCTGTCCTGGCTGCAAAAGGGAAGTCTGTGTTACAGGATGGCACATGGGATATGTTTCTCATGATAAGAACCTCCCTATCTGTCTGCAGTTGAAAGTTAAGGCTGGACAAGTAAGAAGTAAATATGGAATTGATTGCAGTTACTTCCTTTGGCAACTTGAAAACCTCGAGTGTCTTCCCAAAAGATATGGCTTTTACTAATTAATACTCTGGCTAGAAACCTCTGCCAAAGTAAATGTCCTTTGCTGAGCAGCATCTTGCTGCAGTGAAATTGTGTTGATATGAACCCATTATGTAACATTCTGCTTCCAGCCCTAGGCCTTGGAAAAAACCTATCACTTTCCAGTTTGGTTTCAGAGGAACAAGCTCTTACCTGGGGGACCACGAGGTCCAGGGGGTCCTTGCACAGATTCACCTGATGACAAAAGAAACAGGAGTATTAGAGAATATTTACTCAGCATACTGCATGACCCAGAAATGTGCCATGTTGTGTGAGAATCCCCCGGCTTAGGTACTGAGCTCGGTATGTTACATACCTGGTGGTCCAGGGGGACCTGGTGGTCCTGCTCGCCCTTGCAAATCTCCCAGCACTGTGCAAAAGAGAAACACAAACAAGGGAAAATTGTTGCTATGGAACTACTGCTGCTATGGAAACTGTCCATATATTGCTGTTAGAAGCTCTTACAGTCAAAGGTGGACTAAGACAGGACCTGGGTGACCTAAGCCAAAGATGAAGCAGAGGAGGGAGAGGAGAGATGTGTTTGGTGAGGACATAAAGCAAAATACAGCGCTGAGCAGGATGGCAGCATATTGGAAACACGGAGGAGAGCAATGGTTGTTGTGAGAAAGAGAAAAGGACTCAAAGGAGGGAAAGCACTTTCAAGGAGACGAAAGATTCTTTAAAAGAGGCAAGTTTTGGGGGCAGAACATAACACAGACGTTATTTAACAAGTAGGTGCACTGCGTTATCTTAATTGTACTGTGAGATCTACCCTCACCTCCAAGCTGAGGCACAAACTCAAAGTTCAGTGATGCTGAGAGCCAAGACTCTCAAGGAATTGGATAGTACTGAAGCATGGTCTGAATCTACATGGTCCCATTCAGATGGTGATCAGGCAAGGATCATTTATAATTTTATGGCCTCTTCTATGTTGCTGCAAACTTGCAGAGGTCCCAGATCCTAGGAATACCGACTCTAAGTGCATCACACATCTAGTGCTGCACAGAGCAAGCACTTTTCTTGGGATGTTCCTAAACCATTCTGTTCTGCTCTGTTTATTTTCATCTTAATATTTAAAAATTTTACAAAATGTTAAATTTTTTTTCATCTTAAAATTTATTTATTCCCCTGTGAATTCATCCTTTAATTTGAAGAGAGATTATTCCTATTGGTTAGATTAACATGCCTTTTCAAAGTGGTTCTCCTCTTGCAGATGGCTCCATGTTCACATTGTACAGGGAACTGCCCTGTGTGAACTCAGTGGCTGAAAGTTCTCAGCTCTGTGAGTATTTCTCCTGTTAGTGGCTGCTTACCAGTCACCATTCCTCAGCTTCCCTCTCTGTGACATGGGCTTGATGCCATGTGCCTCCTTCTGAAAGGACTTTGGGATGCACAGAGGGCTGAAGAGGTAGCTGGCTTTGCAGACACACCATCAAACACACACACACAGACACTTGCCCCATGTCACACTGAGCAGAAAGAGTTAGGTGCCTCTCCTGGTAGCTGTGAGGAGGCCTTGAGGCTCTGACCTATCTCCAAGCAAAGGAGCGGAAAGGCAGCATCACTCACTTTGAGATGCTAACGATGAGACTTCTGTTCTGATGGTTTCTATCACAGCTTCACCTGGGGATCCTTTCTCACCCCGTGGACCTTTTCCCAGGAAAAAAAAAATCAACAGAGAAAAAGGGATTTATGTAACACAGAGGGTGACATTTTGTACCTACTCCAACAAGAGGTTTGGACCTTTCTTATGAGAACTGGGAGCATGAACTCAGTCCCCAGATCTGAGGGACACTGCATTCAAATATGGAAATTACTGTCCAGTTTGCTCTAACAGGATCATAGAAAAACAGCTAATGAAGGTTCTTAGGGGTCAGCTCTGTTCAGGCCCTTCCAAACAGATGTCTGCCCAACTGGTAGTGCTTTCACAGTGACATTAATCCCAATTTGGCTCTAGTTTGTTCTCCTGCCTTTCAAAATGGCAGGAGGTATCCAGCTAGGCTATGTCCCCTATCACAGAAAGGTAACTGCACTTAAGAAGTGCCTTAGAAATACCAGCCCTCAGGAAAAATAGCGTAAGAAAAAAAAGACATTTGCAGTATCCACATTACACTGGCTCTTATCACCCTCTTACCACCCGCCCTTCTTCCCCTGGGAAAACAAAACAAAACAAAAAAAAAAAAAAAAAAAAAAAAAAAAAAAAAAAAAAAGATAGAAATTCTTTACAAGATTAATTAAGCCAAATAATGCAACAAAATGAACTGAAAGAAGAAATCTGAGAACAAAAGGGAGAGGGAATGTGCCAAGGGCTTAGAGAATTAGAAACAAAGGAAAACTAATGAATTCCTTTCTCTTAAGAAGCATAATCAAAGCTGAAGGAAAATGGTACCTTGCTGTCCAGGGAGACCAGCTGGTCCAACAGGACCTAGTTTCAAAGGAAAAAAAACAAATTTCATTAGATTTTACTGGTTGTATTTTACAATAGCACAAAGGAATCAATAGGACTTTTATAAGAACTGAGACTATCAAATAATGTATTTTTCTACACAACTAAATGGAATTGCTGTGGGCTATGAATTCATCAATGCCCCATGTATTACTTGAATTTCCATCATCTGGCAATTAAAATGCTTGGTGCCTCTTGGACTGGGGAAATAACCAGAATGCCACTGACCACAACAGAAAAGGAATTCAATAGGCCTCTTGCATTCTCTTTTGGAAACTGAGACTGGCTCTGCCAAACCAGCTCCAGGAGTAGCTCCAGGCACAGAAGTGCCATGAGAACCAGGGCTCAGGAACTCTGCTGCCTGACACCAGCATGCTGGAGGGCAGTGTCTGATTGGGACAGAGGAGTCTGAGGCCCAAGCTCATGCACAGCCAGAGTGTGTGTGTGAGAAAGATTTACAGATGCTTGAGTGGGAGTTCTGCTGCCTTGAGCTCAAAGTTGAGACTGGAAAACAAGCACTTCCTGATTTCAGCAACAGTGCTGGGAAAGGGATTAGACACGAGCCTGCCTTCCTGAGCAGCCAAAGAGCTTGATTCTAGTCCCTGGATTTGATGTATCACTACTTTGTACCCATCAGTACTCACCTGGAACACCTGGGGGACCAGTGGGGCCAGGTGGGCCTGGGGGACCTGGTGGGCCTGGCAGAGTAATAGTTGATGAACCCTCTGAAAAACAAACACATAGACTTGCACACAGACACTTACATTCACACTTCCAGTGAATGTGTAACAAATCTATGCTTAAGGAATCCCACATCTGTGGCACAGATATTCTCCTGACACAGGGAGCCCAGGTACAGGTCTGACACACAGTCAAGATGAATTGAAGAAGCACAAAAAAACCCAGAGAAAATCGTCCTAAATCAGAAGTGTGACCCCTCACAGCACTATGTACCTGCACTTACGACTTTTCCTGGAGCTCCGGGTTCTCCTAGGAAAACAAAGAGACAAAAGCTGAGCTTCTTTTTCGGGGGGCAGGTAAGATCTATAATAAGCTCAACAACATTGTATTATCAAGCATATAGTTTCTGTTCCCTCTGCCTTTGATGTCTTGTCTGAGAAGTCACAGCACTAGAAGGTCGAGGGGAAGCAAGAGAGCTGTGCTAATCCAGAGATACCCTCTGATCAGCTTTCCAAGCACTACATCTGCCAGCATAGGCAATAGCCTAGATTTATCCGAGGCAGGCACACGGCTTCCACTGCAGTCACCAGACATCTTACTCGTGTTCAGGGCAGAAGCGGGCTCCAAAGGTTTTCTCAGAGGAGAGCTGGCAGATGGCCTCACTGCCCCCCTTATACATTCAGGGAAGCTTTGGCTACCGTGCTTCTCAAACCTTCCCTTCCCAAAGCCACTAGATGCCACTGTTGATCCAGGGACTGGTCAGTGGAGCAGCTACTCCTCGCCAAAATGAAATCCTTAGAGAGAAAATGAGCATTAGGGAAGAAACAAAACTCACCTTTAGCCCCTGGTCGGCCTGGGTTGCCTGGAATTCCTGATATGAGGTAGATAAACAATTTAAAATGGTTAGTGCAAATATTGTTTGCTGTATGTTTTTCAGATGCCCCAGCTGAGTTTCACTTGTGGGTTTATAGAAGGAGCTCCCTGCTGAAGACCCCAGCTTTCAGCCTTTATAAGCAGGTCCCTGATGACTTTATAAGCATGTGGAGGAACAGACTGAGCTGGTAGTGTCCCTGGGCTTCCCTGGTTTCACTGCTCCCCGGATGATGAGACTGCTTCATAGATTTACCTGTAGCTTCTTTTAGGTACTGCTACCTGTCCTGAGGCTCCTGGATGAATTCCCTGATGAACTGCCCCCCCAAACCACCTCTGCTTACAGATGTCACATCCTCTGTCCATCTCTATTGCTACATCCTCTCCCTTCTGTTTCTGCTGCCGCTTAGGGCTTCTCAGTGATGCACAGGGAACTGAAACGCTATGTTTTGGAAAAAGGCAAAATTTCAACACTCAAAAGCCCTGCATTGCTCAAAAATTACACATCAAGCACAAAACCTCTCTCAAAAGCCAAAGGAGATGCAGAAACTTTGGGATATCACTTTGGAAGCCCTGAGCAGCACAGAAGGAAAATTACAAGGGTTTTTTGAGCCCATATCAAAGTGAGTCATTGTTAAATTGGAATATGGTGGAAAAGCCTACCTGGTGGTCCTTGGGGTCCTGTAAGACCTGTCAGAAAAAGGCAAAAACTCTTAAGATGTCTAAAAAATTTCATGTGGGAAAAGGATAGACAGGGAGAAAAAGATTACATTTATGTGAAATTATAGCACACAATTCACAAGTGGTGGAAACTGGCCTAGCAACTGGTATGTGAATCAGCTCATAGCAACTGATGTTTGCACTGTGGGCAATTTTGGGATCATAAAGGAAGGATCTAGATTGTCTGAGTATTTTCCTTTCATCACCACCTTAAGAATACAGAAATCCTCTGCCAGACTTAAATTCAAACTAAGACCAGAAATTGACAAATACATCTGTGTTCCTGATGGAGCAAAAAGCATTTTTGTTCTCTGTATGCTTTTACCTGGCTCTCCGGCATCTCCAGTGGGTCCTGGAGGGCCTCTGGCACCTGGCATTCCCATAAGACCTGGTTCACCTAGGGACAGAATCACCATTTACAAGGCAGAAGTCACTGACGTACAATCTACCAATCCATTCAAGCTTGGCTGTCCTGCAGCACTTTCTGCCTATTGTACTCTCAGCCAACTGGCCATCTCCAGCATCAGTGTCTGGGAAGGGAACATCAATGACAGAAGAGCTCTGTAGAGAGGCAACTCTGTCACAAGTTTACAGCCACTGTATGTCTCTTCCATGCTTACATGGTGACTCTACAGTTCTGAGACAGCAAGATCCCAGAACATGAATCTGCTGCCATCTTTCTCCCACCACTTTTACAAATCAACCTCTTGCCAAGTCAGAAAGTACCTGCACTCAAAGGAAGCCCTTACCTTTTTCACCTGGCTGTCCATCACGACCAGCTTGTCCTGCCCAAAGAAAGAGATTGTCAGGGACTCCTGAAACAGTACCACACTTGTCCTGTCCTCCTCCTAAGTGGAGTACAGCCCTAAACCAAAGAGTGGCTTTTCATCACATTGCATCTGAAAGAAATCTTGGCTGCAGTTACTGAAGATCCAGGAAGCATTCACTCAAAATTTAACTGTAGGACATTTTTTCTGAGTGTACAGACTAATCACAGGTGTCCAAAGGAAAAACCTAGGATCACAACCAGCATGATTTCACTTCCATGTTGTTTCCTTGTCTGTGCTCACAGAAACACAATCTGGGTGGCACTGACATAGCCTCACATATAAATACAGCTGCTTTCTGGTACGCACCTACAGGTCCTTTAGCCCCTGGCTCTCCTGGAGGTCCAGGTATTCCTCTTGACCCTTGTTCACCTGTAGCAAAATAGTACAGAAATTAATCAAACAACTCTTGGACAATGCTGTCCGCAGTAACTGCTGCTTTGCAACTGAAAAACAGCACTGACAGGATATTCAGGCCTCATGATTCACGACTGTCTCTGGGCATGAGAATGCTCAAGTGACATGAATACAGGGCATGTGAGAGAGGATTTTCCTAGAGCTAAATACAAAGATTCTTACCAGGATTACTGGAATCAAGAATGGGACCTATTTGTTTATAATTTTGGTGCAAAAATAAAACTCCTATAACCACTAACATAATTTTAATGTTTCAGAAAGCTAACTGAGATTGGCTGGGCTATACTTTTATTAGGTAGGCTGCTACTCCAGTATTTCAATCCACTGACCTGTCAATCCACGAGAACCCTTCTCACCCTGATCACCTGTGGTACAAAAAGGGGAAGGATTCTGTGAGATTGCTTCATTGTAAAATGTTTCCACCAGAGAAAATAAAGTTTGCTTTCTGACAAGAGCACAGAAGAAAAAGCCAAGGATTGGGGTAAAACCCATGGATAGTATCCATAACTAAAGGAATCTAAAGAAAATAACCACAAAAGATACCTAATTGAGCAAAATACCTTTGGGTCCAGGGGGTCCACTGGCTCCTTTTTCACCTGAAAGATACATGGATGATTGAACAATAGTAATAACAAGTCATAAGGGAAAGGCATCTAATGCATCAAGAAAAATCATATAGGAAATACAGATTCTCTGTTACCAGACAAACTCAAACAGGAAATTATTTAACACAGCTCCATCCATCCCACTGTTTTTCCTCTCTTAGACTGCTCTATTACCTCTACGTCTCCCGCATTTCTCAATATTTGCTTGCAATCACTGACTAAGTTTCGTTTTGCCTCACCTTTCCTCCGTCTTACGCTTTTCTTTGCCCACAGAATCAAAATCTGACATGGTCAGACCACATCTGCTGCTCAGAGAAATGGCAGAAAAGCACTTCAGCTAATGCTGCTGTAACTGCCAGGGGGAAGAGAAAGTTACCTTTAGCACCTGGGAGTCCTGCTTCACCTCTAAATCCTTGTAGGCCAGGAGGACCTGCAGAAAAATGAGATGGGGGGGTTGTTATTCATCCCACTCAACACAATGCACCACTGATGCAGAAAAAAATATGAGAAGCTGTCACTCTGTTTTCGTTCTCCCCAGCCTCTAGATGCCACAGCAAAGGAATGCAGCACTCACCTGGAGGACCTTGTGGGCCTGGAGAACCCATCAGACCTGTAAGGAACATGGATTTCCTTTTAGTAACACCATAAGCAGAAAATGAACAAATCGCTTTCAATTTGCTCAACAGCATCCACAACCCAACAGGTGTTTAATGGATTGGAATTTCCCCAGCCACGAGAAGAATTTGCATTACTGGCATCCTCAAAACCAGGACAACAAATTTACAGAACTTAGTCCTTGTGACATTGAGGAAATGTTTTCCACTAAAGTAAAGTAAAGAGACCCAAGCCATCCATCTTGGCTGAGATGCTGGGATCTGTGCTTCAGACCATTAGTTCACTTTTCTGGTTAGTGCAGAGTTACACAAGTGAAACAGGACAGCTGGGATGCTCATTTACTCCTAACCTCTCTGCTAGGTTCTCTCTCTCCATCTTCACATTTACCTTTTAGGCCAGCAGAACCTGGGGGTCCTGGTGGCCCTGGAGGACCTGGCTCACCAACAGCACCTGCAAAATAAGAGTATGAATAGACACTGTAGAATACAGCTGTGATCCCATTTTCACATTATCCCATCTACAGTTACTCTTTTTCTGGCAAGTGTCATGAATAATCTGCTGGTCAGTTCGAAACACCCAAATACATATGCATTGTCCAAGAAAAATATATGACCTCACTGGGCTTTAGCAAGACAAATCCCCCAGCTTTGATGATTTGGATAACAGGGAAGAAGATGACCTTGATAGTAAAGTGACTTTGGTTCTGTCAAACTCAAACTTGACTGTGAGACCTGGGAAACCAAAGCAACCCTTATTTACCCATTATAAGTCTGGCAAAAAACATCCTTTAGGCCATATCAATCTGTTCTGGGGAATGTCTAGACATGAAATCTGGATTTGAATAGTGAAATCAAATTCTATCACTGAGGTGTTTTAATAATTGTGACCAAACTCTAGCTTTTGACCATCTCTGTTTTATCCAACAAGAAGACACCTGGTTCCTACCTCTGTCTCCTTTTTCTCCAAACCCAGGTGGTCCTGGCTCCCCTCGAGGCCCTGGTAGCCCTTCTCGACCTCTTTGTCCCATGGGACCTTCCATGCCAGGCTCACCTACAGGAAATAAATGCCTTGAAAAAACAGGTGTCTGAGGGAGAGAGGCCTTGGGCAAAAGGATCCATGGCCCCCTCCACTGGGGAAGGCAATGATCACACCAGCCAGGCGTCTGTATTCCCATGCCATATGTCAGCCACTTGTGAAAGACTCACAGCACTGACAGAGATGCTCACCCATGCTGCCCTTCTGTCCTTTTGGTGCTGCTGGTCCTGCATGCCCAATTGGACCAGGAATGCCTGGAAGAAAACACAGTAAATGTTCAGAGTTCTCAACTGTGTACCATAAAAGAATAACATGCAAGTTAGGGGAACCTGAAGCCTGGAGAGGTTAATTCTATGGGGTAAAAAATATATTACTCATAAGGTGGGTCCTTGGTCTCTTTAGAAGAACACAATACATATAAAAGCAGAAGAAAGCTGGACCAATTATTTATGCAGCTCCAGGAGTCTTCCAGTGGTAGACTGGGATCTTCACAACCCCAAATTCAGTATGTTCAGCTAAGAGGAAGTCTGTCCAAGGCTTCACTTGTAACCAAGTCTCTGAGCTGTGTCTGTAGCTCAGCACCGAGGTAATAATCAAGTGACTCAGTCTATGCTAAATATTGACTCTTTAGAGAGCCATCTTGAGCTAAGTTTATGGTACAAAACTTGTTCTTGCCTACAGTAATGTCACTGAATGTCCTCTCTCAAAGAGGAATTGAACTATAGCCCACCTGGGACACCAGGAAGTCCTCGGTCACCTGTAGATGGAAACAAAGAGACAGTCAGTGGGGAATAAGTCTTCCCTTTTAGTCACTTTGGCTAACCCTCACCCCCACAAAAAAGAGTTTATGTTCCTGGAATATTTACAAGTTCTAGTGTCTCCAGCAATTGTCTCCCTTGTATTTATGCAAAGAATTGAGTCATTCACACCATACAAAACCCTCTGTGCACTGAAGCACCCTCTGATTAAACCAGGTAGAGCCTGGCTTCAGGAATGACTTTCATCCAGGTGAAAGGAGCTCCCAGATTCAAAGTGAGATCTGTTATCTCTTCTACTATGAACTCTAAAATTTTCTTTGACCAGAAAACAAGAAAAAAACCCCAAACTTCACAACAATATCTGAACTAACAGATAACTAGCATCAGCTTCTCTAAATACTGGAGTAACAAAAAACCATTTTCTACCCAGGTCCTATGACAGGCTGCCAATCTACCTGAGAAATCAGGTAACTTCAGACTCACCTTTGGGACCTTGTATTCCCATGTCACCTGAGGAAAGTGGAAAAAAAAAGTTGAATCAAGAGACATCCTATGATTACTCATTCATTTTTTCTTCTAGTTGCTTTCCCACCTTCAATGAAACATGAAGGAGTTACAGCCAAAATAGGACACCTTACACTTGAATAGTACAGGATCGGACCCAACCTGGCCTTTCAGACTGGCACAATGCAAGATTTGGCCTCCTGTATTGCTCTGTGTGGGATCAGGGTCTCCACAGTTTACATGGCAAACTGGCAGGAGCAGGACAGTGACTATCCTCCTGCACTCAGCACTGGTGAGACTGGCACCTCGAGTGTTGTGTCCAGTTCTGGCCCCTCACTACAAGAAGCTCTTAAGGTGCTAGAGTGTGTCCAGAGAGGGGCAACAGAGCTGGGGAAGGGTCTAGAGCACAAGTCCTGTGAGGAGTGGCTGAGGGAGCTGGGGGTGTTTAGCCTAAAAAAGAGGAGACTAAGGGGTGACCTTATTGCTCACTACAACTGCCTGAAAGGAAGGTAGTGAGCTGGGAGTCAGCTACTTCTCCCAAGTAACAAGCGATAGGACAAGAGGAAATGGCCTCAAGCTTCACCAGGGAGGTTTAGACTGGATATTAGGAAAAATTTCTTCACCAGAAGGGTTATGGTGCATTGGCACGGCTGCCCAGGGAAGAGGTTAAGTCACTGTCCCTGGAGGCACTGAAAAGACACATAGATGTGGGCCTTAGGGAGGTGGTTTAGTGATGGACATGGCAGTGTTATGTTTATGGTTGGACTCCATGATCTTCAAGGACTTTTCCAACCTAAACAATTCTAAGATTCTTTTTGTTCAAATAAAAACCATTTTCATCTTTCTCACCACTAACTGTCCCTTGAAGCAACAACCGCCCCAAAATTGTGCATTGCCAGAGCCAAGGAATTGGACAGGGCAAGAGAAGGACTATATGGCTGTACCTTTCTCACCACGTTCTCCTCTCTCCCCTCGGAAGTAGCCTGTAACAGGAAGTGAAAGGGCTGTTAGGGTGCATTATACAATACAGCTACTCATTTCAAAAACAAGGATCCATCTATTTGGATTTGAGGCTACAGGCAGCACAGTATGGTTTTGTGAGTTTCCTCAGTAAATTTGTTTTCACAAATACATGAAATCTCTAAAGATGGGAGAATGTAGTCTCCTCTGTTGTTAATCTCTTTCCATCATCTGCTAAACAGAAGTAAATCACCTTTCCCTTGCTACCAAAAGTAGCAGGAGAAATAAGGTAAGGGTTCATTTTTTGACTCTGCTCACCTCGTTCTATTTCCTTATTCAGTCTGCTCTTCACCATCAACCAGACTGACTCTTCATTTTCATATGGGAAGGTCGAAGAGGGTGAGATACCATGAAGAAAGTCTACTCTTGAAACATCCTTTTCTATTTTTGAATTCCCTTGGTTAATTGCCAGGAGGCCACCATTGATTTTTTCCAGGTCTTCCACACGAGATTTCAGTTTTCTCACTTCTTCCGCTGGAAGGTTAAAGGAAAATGCTAGGGAACATGCTGCTAGATACGCATGCCTGAAATACCTTGTGCTATCACAGGGACATGCCAACACTGTCAGGTAGCTATGGCCACTGAGTTTTGCAGAATTCTTTCTATCTTTTCTTTTCCCAGCAGGGATATCTGGAGTTTAAATGACAACTTTGGAATCTGTCAGTCTCAGAGCAGTAAGATCTCAGGAACTTTCCTATCCTGCTCACCCCAAGACTATGTAACTCCTTACCAAAGATTGTGTTCCTTATCCATTCCTTCTGTCCATTTGTAATATTTTAGTGGCAGTTACCACCAAGCTGAATGTTCTCCTCAGTTCTGTGGCTTGGTATCTCTGGTGCTTGGGCTCATTGCCAGCTTAAACGCTCTGTCGTTCTACCCCATTCAACATTTTTTTCCTTAGTTATTTCTTACCCAGAGCAATGAGTCCAAAAAGCAAGCCGAGGAGAAACAACCATGCTAGAAGCAAACCCAGGAGCCATTTCCACCAGCTACAGCAGGAACCACAGGGACACCAGGATGGTGCCGATCCAATGGCACCCCCTGCATCACCACCTCGTATTTCTGCAAGAGGGAAGGAGCAGTCTCCTGGTTAATGAAAAGTTCCTTGACTTCAGTGTTCAGAATCTCTAACAAGAAGGACGCCAAGGTCTGATCCATTATACAAAGGGCTATGGAAAAAATCTTTACACCACTCTGCGCACATAGTGAGTGTAATTCTAGTCCCTGTGGAAGATTGGAACAGTATTTCCAAAGGAATTTCCAACAGGGGACAAAAACATTCAGCACATTTTAAAATAACAGCTGGAAAACATGATCCCATAGGGGTAATTTTTTTCTACAGATCTGAGCCATAAATGACAGCAATAGCCAGCATGGTCTGTCTGAGCCCTCTCTTCCGCAAAAATCTGTCCCAGTAGCAGGATGTAGCTGGACTGTCAGCTATCTGATTTTCTCTAGCCATAAAAAAATATCCCAGCTACCCACTCCTCTACAATTAAATCACTGGTACTAATTTCTCTGGTAGCCTCCTGAACATTCCCTCCCCCTGATTCACTGCACAGAGATTACTCATGTCCCTCAAGAATGATTGCTTTTTTTGTATATCGTGCTTTGGTGATTCTTCCAATGAAAGACTGAGTTGCATCACTTACCTGCATAAGTTTCTTTGTCCCTTTTTGGCATGGATTTCAGCCCTCCTGTTTTAACAACAGTAAAAGAGGTTTTATCAGTCTTTCTGTGCATAATAAAATTTAGAGTGGGGGCTTGAAATGGAAAGGTAGTAATGGAGGCAGAAGGAAAAAGTTCTGTTGCATTTCCACAGGAACAAACTCTTACCATTTGCATCTGATTTTAGGCCAGTATCTGTAGCATAAGAGGAGGAAAATCCCTGCTTCTCTTTCTTCAAGGTGTCTTCTACAAAAGACCCTGAGCAGGAACCAAATAAAATTAAAAATGTTACACCAGAAGTTCAACCGGCCCTATCTTCTTTCATTGGTAAAAGGCATATTTTTATTGGGAAGACACAATAGCTCTGCCTGTTTAAACCAGATCAAGGTTTTTTGCTCTCAAAGCTCCTGAGCTTTGTGAAATATCCCAAGGAACACTCTGGAACTTCAAATGCAAAAGCCAGAGCTAGATTTCAGCTGGCATGGTTAAAAGCTGCCTGCCTTCCAGAGGTTCTTGTATGATGTACAAGTCAGGTATAGTGTCCTGAACGCTGAACTTCCCTTATGATCGGTCTCCACTTCTCTGCCCTCAGAATAACCACATGTCCTGAAAAAAGGAAGTTACCTCCATTAAGCCCAGTGTTAGAGGCACTAAAGACTTTGCCACTGTCCTTTGTCATGACCAAGAGTTCCATCTCCTTTGCTGGTGCCTTCTCCTTCTCCAGCAGCACGAACTTGCAGTCTTTGCGCAGAATGTCATCTCCCTGGGAGCTCAAAACAGTTCCTCCTGGAGTATTGGTAAAAGCCAGTAAAGAGGAGATGAGTGTGAGCCATTGAGTCCATAACTACAAGCCACATCACTTTTGTTCATAAAAACAGGTGGTCACATTGTGATTGGAGTTGCCACTACCATAAGCACCCTGTAAGAGACACACTGGTCACTAAAGGTAACAGGAGAGCTGTGCATGTCATTAGGTTTCTTTGGAGATGTGCATTTCACTAGCAGGGGAGCAACTGCTGCCAGAAATGGAGAACATCTGGAATTCAATCACATGTAGAAGTGATTTGCTCAATGACCTCTTTGCTCCTCACACTTACTACGGAGTCAAAGAAACTCAACCTGAGAGAGAAATTCAGGGGTCAGCAGAGCCACCACAGCTCAAGCTGAGGAGCCCATCAAGCACTGCCAAGTTACTCTGTCAAGCACAAAGCACTCCATATCCTGGGAGCCAGGCAGGGTTAGAAGACAATGAACTGCAGTTTACTGAGGTTTGGCACAGGGCAAACAAGGGTCAAAAACATCACTGTGGTCACTCTTGTGCCACAAGGCATTATGAAGTATGTCTGGAATGGTGTACAAGCATGAATTTGCACACAAATTGACACAATATTGAAAATCAAGATAAACAGAAAGGTATTATTCCATTACTCTTGCGGAACCTGGAATAAACCTTTATTAGAAATGTTATCCTAACTTCTGTGGTCTTTACACCTATTTTTAAGCCTTGTCTTTGGGAGTCCTTGGATTACAAAGCCAACTTGGCTTACTTTACACACACAGAAAAGAAAAGTATAATTTATAACTCTCAGAGTTGCAGAAAAGAGCTGGAAAGAATGAATCCTAACTGATCAAGGACAAAGGGCTTCTCTCATTAAAAAAACATAATCTGATCATGTATAAGTCAATTCCTTCATTTTTGAGTGGTTGAAGCTGGTACTACTGAAAAATTATTTTTAAGAGCAACCTTGCAAATGTTTTGGCCTCAAATGAAGTACAATTTAATGCATGCTTTTCTATCCAGCTCCCTGCCTGCTGAGCAGAAATAGCTCAGAATTAAAGAATCCAAGTTATTACAGAGATCTGAATCAGACCCGTTTGTTTGCTCATTCTTAGCTTCTGACTCATTTTCTTTTCAGAAAGGTACTGGTAGACTTGGCTAGTGACAAGTTATGCACTTGAGCGTCACTCAGCTGGGCTGAATCTCTAACTTGTTTTTATTATGATATTCTTATGCAAGGCCATGCCTGAACATCTGTGAATGACACACTCACCTGCTGAGGCAGAGACACCAGTACTTGCCATGGTGTTGCTCTGAGAAGTGTTCTTCATCCCATATGCTGCAAAGAAGAAAATCAGCAATGACAGAGATGAAGGATAACAAGGGATCTACACACACCAAAGCATTTGAAAATCTTTTCTCATTCAGTGTTCCTAGGAGAACTCAAACAACCAAGGGTTTCCCCAGCAAGCAAATCTCTAGTGCATCAGCACTGGGAGCTACTCCTGCACATGCAAAGCAGAGGAAATGTTCCTCAATATCCCTTCATACCACACTGTGCCACACAAGAAGATGGTGATGAGGGAGCCTCTGTCAAGAAGAACTTTCTAGTCACTGCAGAAAAGGTGGAAGAAGGAAGCAGACATTGGTGACCCTCACACTTTCTCTAGGCTTACTTTGTTGCTGACCTGCAGAGGCTGCTGTAGCATTCTGGGTCACAGATGAAGAGCTTGGAGACAGGTTGTTTTGAACTCCAAACACTGCAAAGAAAAACATTGCAATGAGGGTTATAGGAGTCCTGCAGTGTAAGTGGCATTCCGGCTAAAATCCAAACAAAACCAATGATACAGTAATAATGACCTCTCCCAACAAATTTCACCAGCTATCTGGAGGCATCACGGGCCTAAGCATTTCTGTAGAAAGATCTTCCTCACAAAATGTTTTGTAACTTCGATCACTTTGCTGTATTGTTATTGTAGGCCCAGGACCATAATGGTGACCATTTTAAAACATTATCTTGAGTTACATTGCAAGGCCACTCTCATAGCTGCATGGACATTTCTGCAGGTGGGGCAGTTGGGAAAAAGCTGCTGACACTCAGATCAGGAATAGGAGAGAAACTGGTATATAGGTATTATCTCACTGTACTTGTTTGCCAGAAATGTGGTGCTGTCAAAGCGTGAAGGGAAGAAAAATCTGACCTGTAGAGGAAGAGCTCAGGCCCGCATTCAGGGTATGATTGGTGGGAGCCAGGTTATTTGGAACACCAAAAACTGCAAAAAGAGGAAGTAAAATGTTACTACTTCTCTCAAATCATAAATCCAACACTCAAAGGTCAGTGGCACAGTCCCAGAAATTAAGAGTCAACTTGGAAGTGCAATTAATGATAATGCACAAAAATTGCACAGAGGAAAAATCTTGAAAATTTTGACAACAAACCACCCTTTTACTGAACTGACAAAGAGGAAATAATCCTACCTCAGACAAGTTGAGATTGTGTGACAGTGAGAGAAAGTAAAGCTTTTAATAGTATGCCATCATAAAGCTTCCTGTGTTTTTTCTCTGCAACTGGGGAATGCAGAATCCCTGGCATTTAGAAATGGGACTTACCAGGTGTAAGAACACACAAAAATTACTTATTTTTAGTATATGAGCCATTCTTACAATGGGCCAGAATAATTCAATATTTATTTGAGTCTAAACTAGTTTTTATAGGGAATGTGAGCTTGACCTCATTGATAAAGATGTCACTAAAGTTTAGTGACAATTAGAGAATCAGGACAATAGGTCCTCACAAAGAACAATTTTCAGATACAGTCAGTGTAGAAGCAGAGAGCGCCAAATTACAGAAAACCAGAGAAAATTCAAGCATATCCCTCACCATCTCGATCATTCCATCGTTTTAGTTTATGCTGAGCAAAAAAAAAGGCACTGTTTCAGGATAATTCCATCCTTCAAACCTGAGCAATCCAGGGAGCATACCTGATCCTGTAGAGTGAGACATGGCATTGATCAAGGAAGAGCTGCTTTGGTATCCACCAAGGGAAGAGCCAGCAGGCAGAGTGGAGGACCACATGTATGAAGGGAGGGCAGTATTCAGTACAGTTGTGTCATATGTCCCCGACACTGTAAAAACCCAAACAAACAAAAGTGGTTTTCAATGAAACCAGGTGTATGGCTTAGCATGCACTGCAGGTTTATATGGCAAACAACTTAAATTTCAATTACCCTTGTGGAGTCAGTCCAACGACGCCAGGTCAACATGGCATAACTGACCTCAAATGTCAGCTGATTACAGCCCACACGAATTTTAACCAATGGAATAAAGATTGACCTGATAGCATGATCATTCACAAAACACCTTGAAGAGATTTCATTGCTCATAGATGTTACGGTACCAGAATGAACCACTCCAGTCTGCCATTCTATTAATAAATCACCCTGAGCCATGGGATGTATGGTTTTTGCTTCCCACACATCTCTGACTGGTTCACTAGTGTATTGGACTAAAATTCTCAGTTTTAGACAAGATTGGAGCTCTGAGTAAGATAAAAGATATTTTTCTTAGATACTGGTGGAAGACAATGGAGTGAATGTCAATACCACTTCCTCGAGCCCTGTGGTGAGGCCTATAAATAACTACAGAAGGCTGAAGTATTTTAAGTACCACTTCAATTATACAATCACAGGATCCTAGAATCACAGAATGGTTTGGGTTGGAAGGGACCTCAATGACCCTCTAGTTCCAACCTCCTGCCATGGGCAGGGACAGCTTCCACTAGACCAAGTTACTGAAAGTCTCATCCATCCTGTCCTGGAACACTTCCACGGATGGGGCATCCACAGCTTCTCTGGGTAATCTGTTCCAGTGCCTCACCACTCGCAAAGTAAAGAATTTCTTCCTCATGTCTGGTCTAAGCCTGCCCTCTTTCAGTTTGAAGCTATTCCCCCTTGTCCTGTCACACAGTTCCTGATGAGTTACTACCAAATGGTATGGCTAATAAATCACTCACTGAAATGCTGTCTTCAGTACTATCTCCATCTTACTTGGAGATAAGAGATCAAATCACTCTCAGACACATTTGCTTAGAGCTCCTATCTCTGCCAGAAATACCTCTGAATTGAAGCTGGTGGCAGAAAGAATGGACTTACTTTTATGGAAATTAGACTAGTCACTAGAAAGATGGCTCTTGTTGTGGCAACACCTGGACAGTCTTTCAGCATTCTGACCCTTTTTCTGTACTGGGACACCATGTATTCTTATGTGGATGTTCTTAGCAACTGAGTACTTTTTATGGCAAATGCTGTTTGGAATGACTGCAACATTGCTAAAGGCCAAGTACCTGACTGAGAGCTCTCAGTGACCATCTTCGTCTCCACCACAGCCTTTTTTGGTATCGGGAGTGTACTGGATGATGACCGAGTAGGGCTGCAGCTGGCAGATCGACTTCCTTTCAGCAAACGTTTCACATCATCCAACTCTGTCCCTAGCAGGAAAAGCAAGTGTCCAGAATCACCCAAAAGCCAGTGTTTCACTGATCTGTAATCTTGCTCTGGATATAAATCCTTCAGTGGAATTTATCTGCATGTCTATGAAGTTGTTACTTTTTGGGAGTGCCACTTAATGACAAAGCTCCAGAGGATGTTTCTGGGACTAAGTTCCATTTTAAATCTTTGCAAGAGCACCACCTAACCCACAGCATGCTTCCTTGTCCAGAAAGGGGACTCAAATTTATGTTATTAACAGGAAAAGACATAACCCTAGCAGCAACATCCTCTATCTTATCCTCGATACCCCTGGGATAAAAGTCATGGCACTTACATCTGCCAGAGGGAGATGCGCTCTGCAGTCGGACTCGTATTTCACTCTCTGGGAAGATAAAAAGCAGATCATGAATATGGAGATTCATTTGTGCCCTGGGCTGGGAACAAATCTTTAGGCTGAAATGAATTCCTTCCTTCTTGCTGTCTATATTCCACCTTGCTGTCTTGCTGCTTAATCTGAGCAGTACTTATGGCCCATGTGAATTGGCTGCAAATTGGCTGGGGTGACTTTTTGTTTTGGGATCACATTCTGTTACTCTGAATTCCAGGGAATTATATTTCACTCATTGATGGCCTCTGTTGAAGTCAATAGTGCTGCTACTGTCAGATAAACAGAAGGTCTAATTATGCAGTCCTCAATGATGCTGATGTTCCCATTCATCACAAATATTATTTTTATTGTCCTTCTGAACAAAAAAACTAGAGAGCCAAAATAAGTTTACTAAATACACAAATTTCCTACTACTTCTTGGATAAAACTGACATCTCTACAATGGGCTGCATGGTTCAGTCTCTTAGCATGTGCTGACTTATGTTTTGGCTCACTGAATGTAACCAGTCCAGTTTTGAGACAACGTTCTCACCAGGTACCCAATGCTATTACTTTGCTTTTACCGGACCTTTACTGTCCAGCACACGAAACTACAAAGTTAATGTGATTTGGCTGGGGTAAGCCTTTAAACTGGCTTCCCACCAGCAAAATGGCCAGCCAGAACCTGTGATACACGCTCCTCAAGATGAAATCTGACAGTGCATGCACTATAAAAGAAACACTATCTTGGCATTCATGTGGAGAAGATGATGGATTGGAATTATTTTCTGAAGTAATATGAGAAGCTGTACTTGATTCTCTGGTGTCTACTTTATTATGCATGGCCTAGTTCTGCTGGGAGCTCAGGTATGTAGTGTGCTAGAGGAAACTGTGACAATCTGAGGCAGAATAATTGGGAATGTGACACTCCAGGAGGACTGTGCAAGACCATGCTGTGATTTATACCCACTGCTAAAATTAACTTGAATAAAGTGACACTATAGTTTCCTCTTCAAGCAACTGGAAACAGATATTACACTCTTTGAGACCAAGATAATCCTTCTTTCCCCAACACTGTTAATAAATTATTAGGAGAGCTGAATGATTTAAACAATGCAGAGCTTTACAGTGAGCTGGCTACACAGAACACAGTAAGTCCACAATTTTCTTACCATTTCTTTACTACCAGCATAAGATTATTTCAGAGTATGCCTTTATGGTTTGCAAGAAAGGTCACAGTAGGAGAAGCACGAATGCAATTACTGTAAATATGTCAGAGGTGGGTCCCAGAGCACAGATGGACTAAGGTTATGGTAGTGAACAGACAAGACGGAAGACTATGTCCTATGCCTTCAGACATCCAGGTTCCCAAGTAGATCCCAACACAGTCCAAACTACCATGACCTTCACTAAGGTCAATTTTTACACCAAGCATGTTTAAACAACTGCTTACATATTCATGGTTCACATCTGAAGTGGTGTAGATCCACGTACCTCATCTGACTGCTCTACATGTAAACTGGTGGATTCCAGCTAAAGAATAGGTCTATTGAACACACCCGAATTATGCTGAACTGAAAAAAGTAGGCTTCTCAAAGAACAGCATCACTCACCTCGACTTTGGCTTCTCCCCCTTGTAGAGGCAGATGCTGCGAACAGCAATGAGAGAAAAGCAGTATTAGTCTTTAATGCCTATGACACCTCTGAAAATTAACATACTGATCTTGTTCAGGGTGCTCATATTCAGACAGTAACTTTTCTTGGAGCACAGCTGGGAGAATTGAACCATAAGAGTTTTTACCAGGCCCCCTTTAGATTACAAGGTATCTTACAGAATCAGTAGCACCTTTATCGTTTCTGGACCGGATGTTTCTTATTGTACAGAGAAATGTGGTTCATATATGGCAATGTCCCATTTCAAATGGCCAAAAGGAAGTTAATAGGCCTGTTTACCCCACTGACCAATGCTGGATATTGTGAAACCCTGCCTTCTCTATGAGCCCAAAGGTGACCTGATCATAATGTTTCACTATCTTCACTGAGTAAAATCAGCAGCTCAGAGTTTGCACAGGGCAAGCTCATATCTGCTGACAACGTTCAGTGTAAATATATCACTTGATAACCACTTCATCTTTCCATATATACTTGCTGAAGTCTAGAAATGAGCTATGGGAAAAGTATGTCCAGCAATGGCTCAAAACCCTAAGAGTCTGGACTTTCTTGCTTGCAGCTGTTCTCCCAGCTATTTTTGGAGGGTAAAGGGAATGCTATGGAGTTACCCATGTCTGTCTTCTCCTGTTCATGTCCTATATCATTCAGGGAGCATCACAAAAGCAGCTGAGAGTAGCAGATACAGAGTATGCACCCTCTGTTTGAATATAATCAGCTAGAGGCCTGACTGTCAGCTGTTAATGTAAATCCCAAATAACTCCTCTGAAGGAGAGGCATGACTGCCCAGGTAGAAGCAGCACAGGTAGAGCAGGACACAGCAATGTACAAAAAGCCATTATGGTCATCCACTCACATGACCTTGCCATAACATTCAGAGGAACAGCTCTAAAAAGAACATACCAAAATCTTTCCTGGGAAACTCAGGAGAAGAGTTGGCACTGGAGCTCCCTGCAAAGAACAGAAAGGTGTTCATTAATACTTTGCATACAATCATTAAAAGCTTTCAAAACATGTCTTCCTGGCAACTGTTTAATCTCAGTAGGCAGCAAACATTTCCATTTAAAAACAGAGCTATTCAGGTTCCACATGAAAGAACTGCTAATATCTTTCAACAAATACATGCCACAGCTCCTTTTAGGAATGAGCATTACTCTTAGGATAAAAGGATGTAATCATTAAATTGTGTCCCTGATGGCTTATTTCCTAGGAAAACCACAATGGGATTCTTGTGCTATTGGGGACAATTCTGCATTAATGTGACCTTAGAGTGCACTGCACACTGCCTCCCTTCTATGGCACGTTCTGTGATACCTTCATATGTTGCATGGCGGTTGACATAGGTTTTTCTTTCAAATGTTGAGCCAGGTGATTTGGTGAGAGTAGAGCTGGGAGACTGAGCTTGTCTGTAGCTGGAGGATGATGATGTTGAATTCAATCTACCACTTCCACCTATAGTTAAAACAAAACGCCCTCAGCAAATGGAAGAGAAGCCCTGGCTGTTCACTCTGTATGCCCTGGGTGCTTTATGTTACTGTCTTCTGAGCTGGACAAATTTGCATTGGTGTTTCACAACTAGAGATGGACAAGAACAATATTTGGGTCTAACTCTGGCTATCCTCAGCATTCAATGCAGAGAGGAGTATTGGCTATTACTGTGGTTTCAAGACAAATCTTGTCAATAATAAGTATGAAACTGGGTTCTGGCCTAGGGCAATAGTGAGCCATCTCCCCCAAGCAGAAACCAATCTAGTTCTGGATGATGCTGAGTTTTGGTTAGGATATAGATTCACTTGTAAACTCAAGTGTTACATGACACAGGCTACAAAAACTGGGAGACTGTTAAACCAAACTCAGAATGCTGAAGGATGCAGTTTATAAGATAATGGAAAGCAGAGATGAGTCCACTTCCCTATAAAGCAGCTATCCATGCTCTCACTTAGTCGATTTTCTGGAGAAGTGATTGAGGTGTGCATCAGGCCTGAGACAGCCTGGAGGTTAATAGTAGCTGTTATTTGTAGACAGAGGAAACAATTTCCCTCCTAATTCACATCAGTGCTGTGGAGAAGGAACTGAGCAGATGTAACTAATGTGTTCATACTCTTGCACAAAATCTAATGCTGGAACATGATCAGGGTGCAGCAAAAAGGGAGCTCTGTGATAAACTGCAACCTACCTATGCTGATCAGCAGCATCAAACTGGATATTGTTTACCCATCCCTATAAAAAGAGTGTGTCCTTTTGGTCTCAACAGTGTTTTTGTGCCAACTTTCCCTCTAAAAAGACCTGTTTTGTTCTGTAACTTTTCCATTCAATTCAGCAGAAAGAACTACTGTAACAAGTAGGCCTCTGTTAGAGGCATTCTGCAAGAAAGTGGGAAAGAAGAGACTACAGAATGCTCTGTGAAACTGCAAGAACTCAGTATCTCTGAAGTTCAGGTTCTTTTCTCTTCTTCCACATACCGGAAAGTAATCAAAGGAAGATGGTAATGCTGCATGGCCCTCTGAGTTTGCAGGTCTGCGTTTAGTTCTCACACTGGTGCCAGTCCAATGAGACTGACATCTTTACTGGAGTTACTTCACATGTGCCCCGAGCCAGTGATTCCACACTCTGGCCTTTAACTGGCATGCAGGTGTCTGTCAGATCTGTTTGGTATAGCTAACTCTCCCCTTGAGCTTCCAATCTGCACTTCACTCCCTTTGGTTTGTCAGCTCCCTTTGAGCACAAAGAATGTTTTCCATAAGGAGAGTTATACAGTCAGTCCCACTGGAGACAGAGAAGTGTGCCAGGTACCTGGCTAGGAAGCTTAGTCTTTAGAAGCCTTTGCTGTGACAGTCTAACAGCTGAGCAAAGAATGCTGTTAGAGAAGAATCCTGGTTTTATGGAGTAGGCAGCACACACTGATTTAGCATGTCCAGAAAATCTGGCCGAGTGTTCAAAGTGCTAAAGTCATGGACACACAAACATAGGAAAACATTTTCTAGGAAATTCTTTCATAATATTCTACCCTCAGCAAGATCAACAAAAAGATTAATCAAAACTGCCTTTAGAACAAAAATTGTCAGAAAGACTGTGATTTGGAAAAACTGAAAGAAGGGAAATTCAGCTTCTGAATGATTTCTTAAAAACAGTAGGAATGACATTTTTTGTTGTTCTCCCGAAATCAGGTTTTCCCTGTGGAAAATTGAACTTTTTCCACTAACTTACCCATTCTCAAACCCAACTTTAGGGAAGGAATACCTTCACTTTGCGTGTCTATTTGCCACTGTTACTTTCATAAACCCTGTTTTCCTTACCCGTCTCACCCTACTTCCCTGCCTTGAATCTCTCCTCAGCCCATTTCTGCTGCCTTTGCTCTCTGTTTCCTACTGGGCAATGCTTTCATTCCTTACTTGAGGTCACATAGCTGCTTCCATGGGTGTACGACCGCTTTTCCACTCCACTCCCTCCAGTGTGGGATGATGTTTTGAGCCCACTGCTGCTCCCTCCTTCTGAAAGAAATAAGCACAAAATGAGACATTGTCTCCGGGCAGGAGATAAGAAAGGCAAGGACACTTCAAGACAAGGCAGGAGGGACCCAAAGTTGTCCACACACTCAATTACAAGTACAGCTTCCTATCTGGTGAGAGATCAGAGCTGCAGAGAAGTGTCTTGGCAGAGCAGACAAACACTTGCACTCCACAGCCAGCAGGTTTGTAGTCAAGTTTTCCTCCATACACAGACTGAAGAATACTCCTGTTAACCCTCATCATAAATGAGATGACAGTGCAATTCCTTGCCAACTCAGCTGCAGCAAGCTAATCAAGGATATGGTGAGATAAAGAGTGTGGAGGATTCTTCCCTATTTGGAGCTTGTACTTCTCTGCAGAGGTAGAAATAACATGTGACTTCTGATATTATCCGAAAAGATTCACTCACTGTTGCCAACTGGGTAAGATGACACGGAAAATAATACACTGTAGCCCAAGCAGCGGAGGCTGCAGACCCATCACTTTTGATCCCTCTTCCCAATAGACAATCACCACTGGAGACCCAATATCTGGACTTAAATCTTTGGAGAGTCTGGTCTTCCAGTCTTAGTGGAGTATGGGGCTCTGTTTCTGACAATACCCAGACAGGTCCCCAAATCCTACTCCTCTCTGGTAACAAGTATTTTGGGAGAAAGGCATTTCTGCTTTCCTTTGGGTGCAGATCTTTATGCACTGAGACCTGCTGCACCCGTGGATTTATGGAAATAATGAAAATAATGCAGACGAATAAATAGCACGGAGAGGCACAGAACATTGTGCAGAAGCAATGCAATGACTGAGAATTACTTACTGGGTGGCAAGGATGTCAGTCTTGTGGTTACAGTCTCTGTAATAACTGAGGGAAGAAAAGGGTGCAGAAGTAACAGCATGTTAATATAGCCAAACTGGATCAATGTTCTACCTATTTTCTATGCAAAAGCATGACTTGTTCAAAGAAGATTGACTCATTTAAATAAAAGTTGCTTAAGACCACACTGCCTGGGGCTGTGGCTACAGGCTCATTATCACACAATGCTGTGTTTCTTTGCAGGTCTTTCTAGTTCTGAATGCTAGCTTCTGCCATGAAAGATTTTTTTCTTTACCTGTAAAAAGATCCCTGTAAACTTTCTGGGCACTTCTGAACCACAGCCATTGCTGTAACAGCAAAGCCCATGGTCAGACCCCTTAGTATCTTCCTACAAGTTAATTCTCATAAGGTCAGTAGAAATTAACCTTTGTTTCACACAAAGTCCTCAGACATTTTCTAGGCCACCCAGGGCATTGATAGCAGAGGTAGGAGCAGCACACCAATGTCTGCACTACTGGTTAGACATGCTACAACAGGGCAATCATCTGGTTAAACAATCAGGTCATGATACACATCTCTAAATGTCTGATCTTGGCCCATTCTATTCCTTATTCTGACTTCAACACAGACCAGGGCCTGGAGCAGAATTTAATTCTGGACCTCCAGTCAGCATTTAATCCCTTACAGAAATGGCCATTCACTTCTCGGGTTTCTGGGGTGTGATACAAAAATTTAAAATCTCCTCCTTACGTCTTTCAGTAACTTCTGATCCATCTTGCCTCGTTTTCCTTGTTACAGAATCCATATCATTGCCACCTGCAAAGAAAACAGAGGGACTGCACTCAGAGCTCTGTGAAGAGTAAGAAATGACAACAGCTCCCCGCAAGTCCCACCACTTTGCTCCCTTTGGATGGGGACTAGACTGCCTGGAAGATGTCTGTGCCAGGGAATTTACAGCGCCCTTCCAGAGCCATATGATTTTTACTAACGGACTGGCACCTACAACACTGGATGCTGCACAAGGCACCAGAGCTGAAATACCAGGAGGGGCTGTAAAGCCAACAGGTGAGGTCGAGGCAGTTGAAGCAAATCCACTCAGTGATGGAGTTTAGACCTGGATTTATATCCAGACTACACTACATTATGGTTTCCAGCTGTGCCCCTATAAAGGTTTGATGAAAACCAGAAGATCCAAGCACTACTCCCATACATCTCTTCTGGGCAGGACTCAACAGTACAGGGTTAACTGTGCAGGCAAAGTTGCAGGAGTAAGCTACCTGCACTTTGCCAGTACTGTCAGAAAAACCTCAGCAGACATACCGCTGCTCTGCTGACAGTAATAGTGTATTCTCAGGGTACACTTATGCTAAAGCCACAGCACTGACTTTAGCAAAGCAGAAAAAGCACTGGAGGTACCTTTGAACTAGCTATTTCTGGCAGCAAGGAGCTTAAGGTAGGAAGTGCTTTATCTTGCTTTACAAGCAGAGCAGCAACAGTTTGGAGACCTTGTCTGTGGCTTTGGAATCTGATCTAATTTAATGCCAGCTCAGGTCAGTCTACACAGTACTGGAATCAATGCTGTGAATGCTGTGTACACACTTTTTCGTTACTTGGATCCCTCTCTAGTCAAAATTATAATCTCTAGCAGAGGTATGACTGTCTGTCAAGGCAAGAATACCACAAAAAACATGATTGTGGAAAAGAGACATCATCTAGAAGAGAAAACACTTCTGTCAGAAGGAACCACACAATTGCTCACTCCTAGTCTTACTAAGATAACATTTCATCTTGTACAGCCACAGAGAAAGAGAAGTAAAAGATTTTAATTTACACACAAGCTCACCATAGGGCAAAGCCCTTCACTGGATTTGGAGTCTCCTCCTTAAAACTGAAGGCCCAGCTGTACCAAAACCAACACATTTAAGATGCTGAGTCTAAAAAAAGCTTTGGGCAAAATTCCTTCCAAGTTTTAAAGCCCAGCTTGATGCAGAACCCAAGACATGTCCCCCAATTCTGTTAAATTTGAGTTTAATCCTCATCATTCCTCTTACTCTTTTGTAAACTGCAGCCCCCTTGATGTTACACTTGTACTGCCCAGGCACAAATACTGACACAAGGCAAGATGCAGCAGAGAATCTGCAGGAATATCCAACATTCAGATTTAATTTTGTCTTTAACCAGCCCCTGCTATTCCCAGAGCTGGACAGGAATTTGAGTGGAGAAGGCACAGTGCCAGCCAAGCCACTCTAGCCCCCCATGACAAACTCATCTGCACTTTTCAGAGAACACCACAGTGCCCACTAGCCCTCACTCTGCACTGCGGACCCTGAGCTTGTCTAAACAGCCCTGTAAGTGGGGCTCCCGAGGCCACATCCAAATCCTTACACAACCTGGTGGCAACAGGATGCTGCTCAACCCTTACAAGGCTTGCTAAAACTAGGGATTTCCAAGGGATCTTCCAGGGTGTCGATTCCAAGGCATATGCAAGACTGGAGCTATATGCATTAGGAGAGTTCCTCCTCTAGCAGGATAACAGTCCCCTGCAACAGAAGGGTTTCTGGTCATTCACTCCAAGGAAAGGCATTATCCCTGCTACTCTTCTTTACTGCATCAACAGTGGAAGCATCTTTCAAGCTCTCTCCCTAGAAACAGATGCTGGAAGCTGTTGTGTAGATGTCAGCACTGTTGGCTTTATCAGTGTTTTTGGCAAGGAGCACAGTTTTGTATTTGGAAACTGCTTTCCTACTGCTTTGTAGCCCCAGAACTCCACTTTCTCTCTGCTATTGGGAGGTGGTGCTGGTTATGGATGCTGGAAGAGGCCAGCACCACCATGGAGTGAATGCACCTTTTGCGTCTTTGCCTTTCCTTGAGAAAGGGAAGTATCTTGCTGTGATATCAATTAGGAAAAAAAAAAAAGTTACAGCCCATCTTTGGAGCCACGCATGCCACAGCCTGGCTCCAGCACACAGTGCCTTTGCATGTGTGCTTGGCACATGGATGCCAGCAGGCAGACTGCACTGCATTTCCATTACCGGTCAGGCCTGACTCATCTCCCCAGCTCCTATCTGGAGTCACAAAAGCATAGCTGTGGGCTATGTCTGTGGCACAGCAACAGTGCTGTTGAATCAGAGAAGTCATCTGCAATTGTCTTGAAGCAACAAGCAGCAACTTGTGAAGTGGGATCACTCAGTGCAGGAAGCAACACTATGGCCCCTTTTACATAAGCTCAGGGGCTGTAGTGTGCTTGTGGCACCCACAGAAACAGAGAACTTGCAGCCATTATTGGCACTAGGAACCAGGAGAGGTCTGGCACTGCCACACTGCCACACTGCAAGCTGCTTCCTCTCTGTACAGCATTGAAAGCAGGACAGTAATAACTGCCCAGCACTGCAAGACATGCTCAGATCTGTGCTTTCCACAAAAGCCTGACAATGCAGCTGACCTCTTGCACCCCCTGTTCCACGTCACTGCAGGGCAGCACACTGGCAAGGACACTAAGCCATTCTGAGATGGGACATTCAACTCCCTTTTATTATTTTAGGATCTAGGTATTGTATGCAATGGTAATAAAGTTTATTACAGACGTTTTTCAAAGGGGAGTGGAACAGCCACAAAGCTGTCCTTTGGTGGAGAAAAAAAAAAGCAAGCACGTTTCAGATACTTTTATCCCTCCACAATGTTCTCCCAGTTTTCATCTCACAATGCTGTTGTGCTCACAGCACATCTTTTCAGCTCTCTCCTCTCTCCAGAGGTTCCTACTGTAATACACTCTATTAGGAGAAAGAGGCACCTGCAGGTGCTGAGATCAATAATATTTAATGTCAGCAGAACTTTTTGATCATGAATACTCTGACACTCAGCAGATGCCTCCAAATTATACCACTGACTATGTCTCCCATCATATCACATCTCTTAGGGTGCCTCTTCCTTTTAACCAAGCCTTTCAGGTGCCACTGGCCTGGAATTAAAAGAACTGGTTAAAAAATGATCCCTTATCTCTTTTACCCCACAGACTAGGAATTTGATCTTCTGTTCTAAAAGCTGTTGCTTTCAAGTTATTTTACCAAAACCCACACAGTCAGAATTGAATAAACCAAATCATACTTCCAAATCTGCTCATTTTGTAGGCTGAAATGATGCAAATTCCAGGGAAGCAAGTTAGATGCCCAGCCAAAGCTTGGACATGCTGTAGGAACCAAATTCTTCCCTGCCCACAACCTGTCCTGGCTTCTTTGACACCAATATGTGCTCACAACTCAGAGAACAAGCAGTAGAGCTGCCCAGACTTCACTCTGTTCTGCCAGACACCTTCCTTTCAAAAATGTGTCCTCACTGTCCCTACTTAACTGTGCTACTCAAAAAGAAATAGGCCATGCTGACCTGCACAAGCTTCTTGGCTCTGGCACATGAAAGGAGACAAACAATCGGGTATTAATGAAAAAAGTGTTTGCAGAAGGGGAAAGATCTGCTGTCACCATTCCACAAATGAAGCAACTAGTCACAGATGGACAAGTAACTTCCCTAAAGTCACTCAAGTCAGTCTGAAGACAGGAAAAGGTAAATCTTTTACTCTATGTCACTATGTTCAAATTGCTGGACCTGCCGTAGAAAGGATTCAAACTGAGTCTCAAATCACACTTTTCTGACTTACTGTGACCAAAACACCTCATAATCTTCTATGACAAAAATACAGCACAAAGTACATGATCAATGAGTCACTGCTGATAACCAACCCACTTCTGAGACAAAGCAAAGTTTGTCCATGGCAACACAAACTTTCACTCAGAAGCAGTTCCAGGCACTCTTAGGACTATTAATTCCTTAATATTACACCCTGCACCCACCATCTGAAGCTCCAATTTACAATCACTACTCCTCCACCACATTCCAGATCTGCTCAGTTTTAAAAACAGCCAACAGATGATCTGCATTTCACCATGCCAGTATCCTTATGGAACAGAGAATATTCAGCTAAACTTCATCTATTTTGCGGTAGTTTCACAAAACGCATTAAAAATGTACCTATAACTTGGCTTCAAATTTCATTTCTCCCAGCAGGTAAACTCCTTTCACTGGATACTCACTTCAAAAGAGCAGTATTCACTGACAAAGAGAAACCCAAAATGACCCAGCCCTTATGCAAACTTGTTTTCATATTGTATTCCCCACAGAAAAATGTAACACCTCCTTTATCCTGCATGAAAAGTCAGCGTTGTTCTTAAAGGAATCTGGAAGACAGAAAATAAAGGATCCCTTTTTGTGCCTTTTTTTTTTTTTTTTATAATGTAACTTACCTGGAGTGCTTTGGTTACTGAAATGAAAATCTTTTTTCCTCCTCAACTGCTTCCCTTCTACCAAAAATTTTCCACCTACACTTTATATCATGTCCTTCCAAAGGTGTGTGGAACCTGAGTGATCATCCAAAAATGTTCACCTCTTCTTTATTTATCCTGTTTTATTCTCGCCCTTCTTTTGCTTTTCTATAATGTAACTTACCTGGAGTGCTTTGGTTACTGAAATGAAAATCTTTTTTCCTCCTCAACTGCTTCCCTTCTACCAAAAATTTTCCACCTACACTTTATATCATGTCCTTCCAAAGGTGTGTGGAACCTGAGTGATCATCCAAAAATGTTCACCTCTTCTTTATTTATCCTGTTTTATTCTCGCCCTTCTTTTGCTTTTCTATTCCCTTGCTCTTATACAAGTCCCAACAAAGGCGTGTCGTGGTTTCCTGCCTCACCCTACCCTTCAAATTATCTGACACTCACTGAAAAAAAAGATCTGCCTCCAGGAATCAAACTTTATTGAAAGCAAAAATGCTCCTTCCTATTTGCTCAGGTAGATTAACTATTAAGATCCCAGACAAAGGTAAAAAGGCTTATGTCAGGGAATATAAACATGTATAGCAGTACTCTCTGATACCTGATCTGAGATCTGTTTGGGCATTTTCTTGCAGGAAATTACACAGCACCTGCTGATGTTGCTGCAAAGCTGCCTGCAAGCTAAGCATGTTCTGCTGCTTGCGAATACAATGGGCTGAACTACCAGCTACTGCAAACTGGCTGAAAACAACTCAAGTCAGTGATCTGAACTGTTTTGCCAACACCATCAATATTTATTTATATTCAGAAGATAGCAATATTAATAAATAAAAAATGCACCAAATTAAGTAAGAAACAGAATTTCTTCCATGTATACTACCTGCAAACTTCTCACTGAGTAGGAACTGAAGCAGAAGCGCAGCCATGGTGGGTCAAAGCAAACCTCCATCTAGCTCATGACCCTGCTTTCTAACCACAGCTCATTGTAACAGCCCTGGGAACACCAGGTGAACAGGACAAGCACATGCAGATATTTTCCTGGTGTACAGAGTCAAAAGTGACAGCACTGCAGTCATTTGCTGACAAGCGATTTTCCATTAATTTGTCCAATTGGTTTTTTAATCTGTACGTTTTAATACGTACAGTGTCCTACAGCAAAGATTTTTATAGCTTAACTATACCTTATGTAAAGACTTTTCCTCCTAATGGACATAACAGTGCCCTGTGCTTCTTTGTAAGAATCAGAGTTCACTTTGGCTTTTCTCACCCCACACAGATTTTGACAGATTCGTTCTGCTTAACACTTGGATTTTTGCCCAGACCTTTTGAGGGGGTGTAGCCTTGTACTGTCAAGACGGTGCCCTATTAAGTTCCATATTGGAAATTTCCAAAGGTGTGTAGGGACATGGCTGCTCTACAGCACTGCACTGCACTCCACTCCAAAGGCTATGCCCTGTGTTTTTGATGGGGATCAAGAATTCTTCAGAATTGATCAATGCATCTCCTAAATCCCAGACCTTGTATTTATATTTATCTTCAGTCAGACAGATATTTATGCAGCATGATTTCTTCCCTGCATTCAGGAAGCATCTATTACTCTGCTTTTGGAACACTAATCAAAGAACACTTAGTTGTCTAAACAAGCTGCATGTGGTAATTAAGTCATTAAGAGGTGTAGAACTCAGCCTGAGACCTGGTCAAATTGCATTTGGCTTTAAGACTTGACCAGAAGGATAAAATTGGCTTTAGCTTTCTGAACTTGGTGCTCTTTGAACGTGACACAAAACTGTCCCTCTTGTTATCAACTGCACCTAAAACCTGCACTTCATTCATCTTATTTTACATTCACTTTTAGCATAATTCAGTGTGTGCTTCAGACACACAAGTTGCTCAAGGAAAAACAGCACTGAATGCACTGGGCTATTCTAGCTCTGTAAAATCTATCAGTATGAGGAAGACTTACTGGAATGGCAGACAGACTTCAGTGGAGCAAGAGACAGGACATCACATTTTCAGACAAAGTTCTCAGGATTGGAGACATTTCCATCCTCCTTTACCTCTGTCTACCAGTTTTCTTTATGTATAAACAAAATAAAGCCATCACAATTTCAATAAAATAAGAAAATTACAGTATTTTAATCCCTGCAATGTTGTGACAAAGATCCTGGTTTAATGTTTATTAAGAACTAAGTGCTCAAGGAGCATCTTTTCATGAGTCATTTTGCCAATTTCTCACTGGAAAGTTAAAGAAGGTGGAGGTAGGATATAACACGAAGGTGATTTAAAAGGAAACTGAAAATAAATCACATCTTGAGAACCTCTTGAGAACTGACTTCACATTTAACAGGGACAGTATAAAAGAAGATGGAGTTGGGAGTGCTGCCTGCTGAAACACACTAATTAGTTCACTCAGGTTCCTACTGGGCAAGTGTCAACATGAAGGACATAATTTAGAGAGGTCCTGAGCGTCTTCACCTTTTACTGAAGTCAGTGATTGCCTCAGATACTCAAAGTCACTGAAAGTCAGATGTCTAGTGGCACAGTGCAAAGAACTGCAGCAGACCCAGCTTCAGGTCATCAGCTGCCACTCCTGCACTAACAGTGATGTGTGGACTGGTGGTTAGAGCAGGGGAGGCACCATGAGCTCTTCTTGGAGTAACAACCATCATCTTCCCATCCCCCATCTGTCCTGCTTTATTTTGCTTGTAGAAGCTGTGGAAGTCTGTTGAGGTAGAGACATGCTCCTGTTGGGTGTACCTGGGAATGTTCTACCAGATGCAGAGTTTACTGCTTTTCCTGCTCCCAGCACATGAAGCAGCTGCAGAGACATTGAGCTTTCAGTTGATGCCTCAGTCTGGCAGTTACAGACATCAAATCACAGTTGAAGACAGCACCATTTTCCTGGTGAAAGATGCTCCAAGAGATTATGACACCTGATGATGACACTGAAAAGATTGAGAAGATGAAGCAGAACTCTATCCTGCACATTCACTGCTCCTGGAGGTGAGCTGTGCTACAGCACATCTGAATCACTTCTTACTCTGCAAGGGGAGTCCAAAGATAAAGGTTCTCAAAGCTGAACCAGCTCCTTTTGTCATGGCCATTCTCTAAAAGCTTAAGGTGTGTTCATGGCTTAGAAGCAAACAAGTTATGATAACTTGTCATCTTCAGCTTCAAAGGAAGCTGTGGAGCACAGAATAAGGTTCACCTTGGTCTGATAATTCTGTCTTGATTGACACATAAATTACACAACTCGTGAATCAGCCAAGAAGCTGATTGGAATAGTGCAGGCCCACACAAAGATGGTTTGCACAAGGAAGAAGGCACACCTATTTCTGTATAGCAACTCTAGTTCCCTCCATGCCTTGGTTTTACACAAGGCAGCCAGGCAGCCACTGAACCAACCAGAGCCTCTTGAGTCACTCCCTTGACTCAATGCCCTGAGTCCATGGCTTGCACCTCACTTGGGAAACTCACTGTGAGTAACCTCGGGCATGAATAAAAGCCTTGTTGGGAACTGATCATCTTTTCTGGGGTGCAGGGAGGTGAGTAATGTCAGGATGCAAAAAAACATTGCAAACTCCATCTCTCAGGTCCCAGGATACTTCAGTGATCAACACTCTTGGTTGTTTGTACTCATTAATACAAAGATCGTACAGCTAAGGACTCCCTTTCCTCTCTCCTGAGTTTATATAGCATTCCACATAGCTTCTCAGTGCAAATAATAAATAACAATATTTATAATAAAGCTGTAGCTTCATATTATGGAGTATAGCAAAACACAGTTCCTCAACAGTGCAGGACAAACTGAATTGTACTGGCCCACAGATGTGGGGGGACTGTTCTGGTGGGGCACAGCAACTGGGAAGAAGCAGCTGAAGACTTGGGCTTGCTGCTCTTATTATCACCACCATATAGACAGGAGGAGTGGGTCTTTTCAGCAGCTGTAGACAGCTGTGTATCTCTGCTCAGACACAAGTCTGTACAGACAGCAGGGCCCTGGTGCTGTCACGGTGCTCTGCAATACAACTGCCTAATAGTTACTAGCAAGCAGCCCAGTCCAAGGGCTGGGGATGGACATGTGCATTGTCTTGTGTCTCTGGGACTGCTCCTGATAATGTAAGTTTTGGTGACAGACAGATCCAAACAAAACACACCTGTGACGTCTTCAAGTCTCCTTGTCCTCCATGCTGCTTTTTATGCACATTGATGCTTGGGCACATTTTACATCTCAGTACAGATCAGGCTGTACAGCAGGAGCTGGCTGGCAGAGCCAAGAGTTATTACCCATGTCAGACTCAACTCTAATGGCACTGCAGCTGGCTGACCTGGGTGCAAAGGTGACCTGCTGTCATCTCTCCCTCCCCCTCTCAGACTCACCTCTAATGGCACTGCAGCTGGCTGACCTGGGTGCAAAGGTGACCTGCTGTCATCTCTCCCTCCCCCTCTCTCCAACCCCACCTCGCCATCCCCATAGAAATTAGGGAGCTACCCCAGCTGTCCAGCACACCACAGCATCTGCCAGGGAACAAGGCTGTGAAGCGGATGATCCTGATCACTGCCACTCTGAGGGGTTTCACTGCGAGTTTAAATGAAGTAATTTGCATCCACAAGATTCTTCTCCTTCGCAGTGCTGGCATGATGAATAATCCCTTTCACTTTGTCCTCTAGGTAAGAGTTGCCTGCAACACATGCTGCATATGGCAGCACAGCTATGAGCTGAACTGAGTCTCTTGTTTGATGCTGGTATTTATTCCCAATAAGCCTACTGCCCAATCTGCTTGGTCAAAGGGAACCAGTCCTTGACTATTTTACTTACCATAGAATGCAACTTGCATTCAAGGAATCAAATAATTTCCTATCCCCTGGATATTAGAAAACTCCTGCCTGTTTGAAAGCCCACCTGCAAACCCTTAAAACAGTTTTAGCACCAGTGCCTTCTAGAAAAAAACTATGTGTGCTAACCTCACATATCAAATGTTTCAGGCAGACAGCAAAGGGACACAACCAGTGCCAGATGACCTGGCTGTGGTGTTGCCAATATACATAGTGGAGAAAATTCAAAGCAAGCTGTTTACAAAAAACTGGCACCATGGAAAAAAACCCCAAAACACTAAAAAAACCCTGTCTTTCTCGCAGCGCCAAAGAAAATAAGATATGATTTGTGAACAGCTCACCAGCATGGTTTCTCCATGGTTGAAATTTCAATGAATTAGTATTTCAAACAAACAAACAATTCTACCAGTTCTACCTGTGCCAGTCCAAAGCCTGCATGTTTAAGCACCGTTACAAAAAGCAACACAAGGAGAACTGCAGTGCAACACTGCATACAGGACAAAAGCTGGAGACAAAAGCTGGACAAAAGCTCCGCTTATCATGAAGATCTGCCCCAGAAAATTCTGGATGTTGGCAAACAAGCATGATTTCTATCTGCAATCTTGACAGAAAATTCAAAACACACATTGGCAAAAGAATCCTGATGAAAAATCTCTGGTGGGCTCAGCTACAGGTTGTAGCAACTCACCTCCTATACAGAGAGATGGATTCTCATTAGCAGGAAGGTAAATGCTAAAGGCAGGCAAAAGGGGATGGTGCCTGAAGGGTCTCCGAGAGCAGTTTTCTTTTGCTTTCCCCTTTTCCAGCCCTAAAAATTTTTGGATCAAGGATTATTTCACAACCCAGGAGTCTTTAGGAACAGAAGAGCCACTGATGCTGTGTCACTCAGGTGAGTTTGTGCATACAACAAGAATATCTCCTGGAAGTACCTGAGCACTGAGAATGAAACTAAACACAAGATTGTGATTAAAGCCCACAGCTCATACCCAGTCCAAGGAACCTGGTCAAGCACTTGTGATCACTGCTGGGGAATAAGTGAAGAAAGCACCAGACCTGCTGCTGCAGGGAGAGTTGAACTGCAACCTTAGTCTGAAACCTATATCAAAATGAAATCAAAACACTCTGATATTTTGTGAAGAACTGAGAGAAGGCCATCCCAGTGGTGAATATAGTCACTTGGAACATGTAAACACCTGTACAGTGATTTAAACCTGTGATTTTCGCATTGTTCTCTCCAACCATGAGATTAGGCGCTCTGTCCTGGGCTGAAGGGGCTTTGAGAAAATGCTTCCTTTAAAATAATGAGATTTTCGAGGGAATTGTCAGGCTTTGCTAGCAAAGTTTCTGAGGGGGGGAAAAAAAGGGGTTTGTACAAAACATTAGAACAGAATTGCTCTGTATATCCTGGGAAGTATTGGCTATCCCCCAGGACCATGAATAATAAAGACTGAGGCTATTCAGCAAATTTCCTGAGTAAGACTTTGAATGGAAGACTGCAGAGTTCTACCAGATTTCTGTCTAGAGATGGTCCCTGTCACCATGATCCTTCTCCTTCTTTGCTAGGAAGGTACTTCCTGTGATTAAGCTCTTAAACATTTCAGGGTGGTGCTCACTTTTCACTGCCAGTGTAAACAACAGAATGAAAAGTCCCTGCTGGGCTACTACAGTATCCATCTAAGGGAACATGCTCTGCTGTAAGCCCTGTTTATTGCCACTGATCATTATGGATTTATCATGGATTGGAATTTATCACAGTACAGACTGTTCTTATGATAAGGGATGGGCATTTCAGCTCACAGCAGCTTTTTGTTCTCCTGGGTTCTTCACAACCATAAAACAATTTTCAAACGTATGCCTATCTGAGTACTGCAAAACAGTTTTAAATCAAGAAACTGGTTTTCATTAGCATAAACAGGGATTGGGCTTGTTCTTGTTGCATTTGTTTAGATCTGGATTAACAGCATACAATAAAAGAGCAATCTGGATCTTATTTTGGTTCTGAAGGCAACATAGCACTTGTTTTTACTGCTTGTGGCAAGAAGGTGTGTGAAACTGCTTTTATTCTTATTTCTACTGCTATTTATTTGCTGAACTGGTCCTCAGAAAGGCTTGAATCCTTCTTCTTGGCTGCTATCATGCTGCACCTGCTTTTCCTGGGGCACACAGGCTCAACCTGCCATGTGCAGGCTTGCAAAGCCCCAATTTAAATGGCACTCCTCTATTAGAGGATACATTCCAGAGGCATAAAATATTATTATCCGATACACATGACTAGGAGACTGCTGATCTCCTGCAGGACTGCAAGCACAAGATGGGACATGAGACTCTTGGTAAAATCGCTCTCCAGAACACACCTCACGTGGCAGCTGGAAGCTTCGGACACGTCGTCAGTACTGAGGTTGGAGACCCTTCTCTCTCACACTACAAAAATTACTGAAGTAAAGAATGAGTCAATCTCATTGAGACAGTAGCTCTCATTTCTTCAGTTGTGTCTTCTGTGGAAATATTCCCTTAATTATTGAAATTATGTTTCCAACAGTTTTCTACCTCTTCCAGTCTTCAAGAATTCCTTAGTATCCTCCTCAAGACAGAGATTAACAGTCCTCTTTCTACTTCTTTCACCAATTTTCCTCATCTTCTCTTTTTAGCAAGTAGTTATGGGAATTTATTAATTCCTAAGTTTTGTGGTCATAGGAGGGAAGCTGTTATTTCAATTCACAGTGAAACAGAGTTGTGTGAGTTTTTCAAATTTAGTACTTCAACTGTGCCTCTATTTCACCAGAACATACTTCTGTCTTGACTTTTAGGGTGAATTGGTTGTTTACAAAAAGACTCCTTTATATGATGTTTGCAGAAAGCATAGTGGTCTTTCTTTTTTCGGCTGGTCATTGAAAAAGTTTGGAGAGAGTAAAGTGTCTACAGTGTGCTGCCTTCTCCCTAATGGTTTTTCTGGAGATAACGCAGATCTTTGCTCTGTTCGTGACGAAGTTGACACAGACTGAAATTGGAATCCATTGTTTTTATACACTGGGATTTACTTTTACGCTCTTGATCAAAAGGTGTAAGGTCTATTTTTCTCAAATTCCACCGTTAAATATGGATTTTTGAAAATAGTAATTATTTATCTCTTTCACAGTGTCTTTCACCTGTATCTTGTTGTGTTAAAATTATAGCTTTTGCAGACTTCCTTCTATTTTGACATGCAGCACTTCAATAATCTTGATCAAGTTCCTCATCTACATCCATCACCCTGGCACAGAATTCCTGACCATACAAATGTTCCCACAGAAACAGAACAGACCAGATCCCCAGAGAACAGTCACAACACAGACTCAATACTTCCCTTCAGAAACCATTTGGAAAAGAACAGATACAAAGGTTAAAATAAGACAGACCTCACATTTTCTTTTTTGCTTTGACTCTGAGTCAGTTAAGAACAGACCTACGTAAAAGCTGGAAACTGTGGCTGGAGTTACAATGCAGTTAGAGACACACCATTTATCAATAGTTAGAATAAGAGTAAATATTTGAGCAATATTATAGAAGCAAAAAGTCATGGCTTACAGCTCATTAACAAGTGCTTTTCAATCTTTTTTTTTATGATCTTTCACTGTCCTTTAATCTAGGACTTCTTTTAGTTTGCAGCTTTCCTCTCATGTGGGTTTAAAGCAGTTTTCAGCACCATTCATGGTTATTTTGTTTATGCTCCCATTCCCTCAGAATGGGAAACTCTCCAAGTTTCTCACTTTTCATTAGAGATCATGCTTCTGCAAGCAAATCTCTAGCTAGACACACCTTTTCCATACAAACCAAAAGTGATATGCTAATTCCAACCCAAGAATGTTCAAGAATAAACAGAGAAGATTTGTGACCCAGAAGAGAACAAAACAGATGAGTGTGAGCCCTTTCATATTATTTATTTCTGCCTTGTAAGAACACCGAGGAAGAATCATAGAATCACAGAATGGTTTGGGTTGGAAGAGACCTTAAAGATCATCTAGTTCCAGCCCCCTGCCATGGGCAGGGATCCCTCCCGCTAAACCAGATTGCTCGGAATCCCATCCAACCTGGCCTTGAACACTTCCACGGATGGGGCATCCACAACTTGTCTGGGCAACCTGTGCCAGGGCTTCACCAGCCTTACAGAGAATTTTTTCCTAACATCTGATCTAAGCCTGCCCTCCTTCAGTTTGAAGCCATTCAGCCCTTGTCCTGTCACTATCTGCCCTTGTCAAAAGTACCTCTCCAGCTTTTTTGCGGGCTCCCTTCAGGTACTAGAATGCCATAATTAAGTCACCTCAAAGCCTTATCTTCTTGACTGTGCAGTCTCTGGAATATCTACCCATGACTACTAGTGTAGTAGTAGTAAAAGGAGTAGTAATAACGACAGAACAATAATAATAGCTAATATTATTTTTACCAAAATCATGCAGCTCTTTCATGCATGGTAGTCTTACAGTTACCTCACGTGTAGTTAGAACTCAGACAATCCTAAATTGCTGCATCTATCACAATTCATTTAATTGAGCTGTCACTCTTTTTCTTATGATGAAAATGACAATGGTAAGGTGACAATTGTAGGACCAGCTCTCCAATATGCCAGAGCTTATGGAGATGTCTTTTCTTTTCAGCAGGCCTCATCTCTGTGGAGTTAGGCAGGAACACTTCTTCACTTTACCTGCTGACTTTTTTCACTCATCTCTCTTGATGATCCCGAGCTGGCTGAGGGTAACACTGCCTTGCACAAAGGGGTTTTTCACGGAATAGCTCACCATCTTTGCTAAACGTGAGTATTAAAATTTCAGTTGCAATGAGCAAAACAACAAAGATATAAGCAAGGAATATTCAGAGAAACACAATGAGCAGCAGCTGGCTTTACTGGGAAAGCCTCTACATAATTTGTTTCCCAAGCTCCAAGTGACTCTTTTACTCCTTGCTCTCCCCAGTCAGGAACAGTGGTGATAGAATCACTCTATCACTACTGCTCTCTATCACTAGAGAGATTCTATCACTCCTTCAAAATGTCACCTATAAGAGGATCTCATTTTACAAACCAGCTTTTCTCCAGTACCAAGAAGGTATTTAAAATCAAAAGTAAAAGGATGAAAGATGGCATGATGGCAAGTACTCTGTGCTCCAGCTGCTCAGCTGGAAGGGCAGAACCCTGGTGAAAAAGGAAGCTTTCCTTTTCAGGCCTTGATCACTGATTTCAGACTAGCAGATTATTTTTTCTAAATAGTTCTGATGAAAATATTTGCAAATGAACACCCAAAACTTGGATCTAAGCTATTTAAGTTGCATCTGCTTCCAGTTTCTGGCAGGTTTTCTGATTTGGCTCTGAACCTTCTGACTGTGCCCATCTCTATTTTCATGTCTCTGCTTGAAAAATCCTGTTTCTTATCCAAAGCACAAAAGTATTACCTTTTCCAAAAGCCAGGTCTGTTGTTTGTCATTTCTTCTCAGCAAGATGACTGGCTGGAATCTTAGTTGTTACTCAAACTTTTCATTTCACAGCCATTCAGATTCTCATTAATATGCTTCCATCAGAAGTTTGTCTTGTGAGACCTGTGATAACAGGCAGCTTTCTCTTATTAAAATCAAGGCATTCTGGGCTCATCCTCACTCCATATGTTATATATTTCAGATGTTCTTGCTCCCATGGAGCCTTTTGGGTATTTTTATTGTTATCATAGGGTTGCCAGATGCATGGTATGGTGGCTGCCTTCCTTATCCAGTGACTGCAAAGGTGCTTTTTGGATTCTACTTTAATAACATCCATGATTAAAGTTGTCAGCTGAAGACTTTGTAACTACAACACCTAAAGATGTTTTCAGTTTTCAGCATAAATTAAAGAGTTCAGAACAAAATATTTACACCTCCTCCCCCAAATATTAAAATTTTTACTAAGAAATCGTTCTGTTGGGCACAATGGCAATATAAAACTAACGGATAAAATAGAATATAGGTGGTGATCTGAAGAACCCTCACTTACCAGTGTTTGCATTTTTTGGAGTTCAGTACACTGAGTTCACTGAATCCATTCCATTTTGAAAGATGAGGCCCAATAAGAGCACTGATCCATGGCTCCAACTATTGTCAGAACAGCATATGTCTAAGCCTGTAAAGAAGAACACCGTGAGAAGTCTTATACGCTTACTTTGATGTACATGTGTAATTTTAAGCACATAAAATTATACAACTGTAGAAAATAAGGCTGAAAAGGCCTTCAATTAGGTATCTTGTCCATCTCTCTGTCCAAAGCCTACCTCCACATTAATTATTCTTCACAAATTTTTCTTTAAAACACTTTTAAAACTTTCCATGAGGTTTCAGAGCCTCCTGATGTGATCTGCTCTGTATCTCCCACACTTGCTGTTAGAAAATGTCTTGAAGTTCCAAACAAGTACGTTGAGTTGACAATCACTTCCTCTCTTTCCTTTCAGTGTAACTCATCTCTTTTCTTGCTGTCACCTTTTATGTATTTGAATGCTGTTGTCACATATGCCATTAGGGTTTTCAACACCAAACTAAGCTTTTCCTCTTCCCGAAGCTTTCCTCAGACACTCAGTTTCCTAGATTTCCAATCACTGGAAACTACCTCCAGCCTTCACAGCGAGTATCCACGTGCTTAAAGCTACACACCTATTTAAGTACTGTGCTGAGCTGGAGACTTCATTTCTAGTGTTGCCCAAGGCTGTCAAACACATGCTGGTCTGGTTTAATTGCATAACATTTCAGTTAATTACTGTTTTGACAATAAACCTGGCAGTTTTGCAAATGTCTTTAAATTTGTAACTGCAGGTAAAAACCAAATTTTGCTAATGGACAACCAGTGCTAAAACTGTTGTGAATCTTATCTACCTGACCAGCAGGCAGTGTTTAACTTACAGTTTCATAAGGTATTTCCTTAAGAGTGCAGGCATGAACAGTGTATATTGGAAACTGCTGTTCTTAATAGGTCTAGAAGCAAATTCATTTGAAAATGAACAGCCATGCCAAATTCCTAATACACAGTGAGACATTGATACACAAATATATCCCCAACCTCATCCATAATGAGGTTCAATCCCCTCTATTTGAGCACCCAAAATGCAGCAGACAGAACAGCATCTGTGGTAGCTGACACATGCCAAGTATATGCAATCAAGCAAAACATAAAGAAATCAACAAGCCAATACATGTGCATAAAAGATTATAATGAAAACTTAGGCAGACAGAGACCAAGTGGGAATAAGACGGAATGGAAACAGAGACTGAGCAACTGCCAGAGGCAAGAGCAATCAGCTCACAGGTGGGAGGGCAGTGAACCATGACTGGGCTGGTGTTAAAGGGGCTATTAGAATTACAGGTTGCTACTTCTGTTCTGTTTACTTTACTGCAGCTATTTGCAATGTAAGTGGAATCTTTCAGCTTTGCCTAAAACAAATGCATAGTGTTTGCACAACAAAACAATAACAAACTAGTAAAAAAAGACCAGCATCTAGAAGCAATACAAGTCAAGCGTACAATAAAAAATTTGGAATGTACAGCTCCCAACACATAAAAAACTTAGCAATAAGCAAGTGTATGATCCAATACAAGAGAATTGTTTACTGTGTATTGTGTGAACGGGCAATATTCATAGAATAGGTCTGTGTCAAGTATTCAGGAACTGTCAGGGACAAATAGACTCGCATCATAGTGGTATTTGTGAACAAGCATGTCTCTAGGTTTGAGAGAAAACTTTATGACTAGGAAGTGCTAAACCAGAGAGTTTCACAGCTACTAGGCTTGATTTTAGATAGTTAGAATCCTGCTTTAAAGAAAAAATTTTCTGACCCAGAATTCCTCACTGAGATGGAAAAGAAACATGTCACCAAACAGAGTGGACTGTAGGGAGTAGGTAGTAATATTCTTGATTAATCTTTGCACCCACATCTCACACGTGATTAAGCAGTGTACACCCATATGTGCACTTTCGATCCCAGAAGAATGAATCCCACATAAGACTTCCTATCCAGACATCATGTGGACAGTTGTAAGGCCCAGTTTCACAGTCTCAAGAACAGGCAGGGTATACACCATATAAAATTTAAGAGTGATCTATCTGCTGATCTAAATCCTGAGGAGCCTTTCAAGAGAAAACTTGTCAGTGCATACCCATGCGTTGAGTTACCACCATGTATTTAACAGTGATGAAATAGCTTATTCTGGCATATGTTGCCCATGAAATGATTGTAATTAACTCAAGGAAAAAATGCACTAAACTTTAAAACTCTTTCAGCTGAATAACTCTTTCAGCTGCGAATGAAGCACAGGATTTCTGTTTTCAGGAGTGTCATGTAATATGGTGTGGCATGGCTGTCATCAAAGAGGTTGATGACAAAGAGCTTGTTCAGTGTCTGTTGATATGTGTGGTGGAGGTCGCTGTAGCTAGGACACAGACTCAAAGTTACGTGGGCTACTGACGGGAAAACATCCCATCAGTTAAAAAAGGTGCCATTCGCTAACTTGGTTCACTCAGCAACAGTTCAGTGTTCCTGCACTCCACTTGAGACAAATGTTCTTCACCCAAAATACAGTTGCCTTAATGTGTTGAGAGGGAGACTGGTTGCTTTCCCACACAGTGTGAAGCACACTAATGCAGTCAGCTGCAATTCCAGTATCCTCAGCACCACATGAAATAATACCATTAGCTAACTCCATATGCCACACTTCCACTAACTTCCGTGAGGATAGCAGAGCTCTGCTTCCCTTCAGTTCTCAATGACTTCAAATGTCACAAGGGCTAAGGTGCCCTTCTGCAGGAAGACAACACAACAACAGTAAAAATAACGTAAGAGTAATCACTTGAACCCGCTGAGGTTGTAAGAAAATATTACACACTCATCAGTAAAGCTTTCTGTATGTCTGTGTAGAGAAAGAGACTCAAAACGCAGTTATTTCAGGTAGGAATATGAGTAGAAAATTTGCACTGAAATTGCTTTGGAAATAATTGGAACAAAAGCAATACAGGTTATAAACAAACAACAAAAAAAATTTAATGAGCCATAACTGGCATAAACAGCATATTTCACTCAAGAAACAAGAAGTCAAAAAAGCTTCACTGCACATTTTACTTGCTAAAGGAAATGGCACTGAAGACATTCTTGTTGTTTTCCCTTTAGCTGAATATTTTGGGAGAAGGTGTGATAAAAGAGTATTTATTGAGTTCCCATTGTTTTTGAGTACCTTAGATATTTTGACTTTTAAGAATTTGCCTCAACCTTTACATTAAGACCTGACAGTTTTATATCTGTTCACAAATTTTGGTGAGTTGCCAGCCTCACAATTCTGAGGCAGCTGTCCTCAGAACATGTGATTTGGTTTGCACAAATAATACACAGACATATCCCCCATCTCACACCAATCATGCACACTTGAAATGTTATATCTTTTATTAACTGTATGGAAAACAGGAGAGAGCTTTAAGCCAGCTCTCACATCAGTGTACTACTTGTGAGCCTGATTTGCAACATAAGGTGGTGGTCAGTGGCTGACAACATTGCCACATTGAAATCTCAGCCCTCTAGATATGACTTTATTCTCAGCAGCATAAAGAGATAGAAAACTGCCATGAACACTTTAATATTTCACCTTTAGGAAAAGACTTCTAAATTTTTACTTTATAAGGCTTTCTCTAGCCTCAGGTAAATGACCTAATTCGTTTCCAGGGAGGAAGTGAATTTTTAAACTTTGCCTGCTGATGTTGCAGTGTGGTAGGGTGTGCTCAGTAGAATGGTTATTTGTTCTAAAACAAAAAAATAAGAAGTGGTGCTGCTGAGGTGATGACGGACACTATTCACTCATGTCTGCACTCAGAGCAACAGTGAAATCCCCAGACTTTCAGGAAGAAAGAGAAGTCTCCATCTGTGCTTACCTGCTCACTGGATGACTTGTTTGGTACACCAGCTTAATCCACTGGGTCCTGCCAAGGCCTCCAAACTATGGGTAACTGCTCAAATCAGCTTGGCTGCACTTGCGAACAAATCACGTTTACTTTGTCAGCTTCACCAACTCCAGCAGTACAGGTAAATTTGAGCAACCCAAGAGTTTAGTGCACACAGCAGAGAGTGAACTCTTAATCAGGTATGTGAGAAAATGAAACAACTCTTCGAGCTCCACTACAACTCAAATACTTTTAACACAAAAATATGCTCAGACCATCAGAGATGATGTAAATGCTGTACCAGGGACTAGTTTGGGCAAGGGCTTAGATTTAAAAGGCTTTTTCTTAAAATAATGATCAATCAATTTTCCAGCAAAGACAAGAACACTGAAGGTCTGTTTATTGTTTCCTTTGTCTGCTACAGTCTCATAAAGACTTCAAACTGTAATCTTTAGCTTGCTATGTCAGAGAAAATCCCACAGACACAGAACCAAGAGACAATCATATGCCGACCCCTTTTATTAGCACTGTGCCTCACCCACTTGATTATTCACACATGCACTTGATTATTCACACGCTGCCCATCCTGCCTGGCTCTTACATTATCTTTTGTAATGGCAAATTGCAGTGCCCCTCAGCTACAAGAAATCCAGGAAGTTTTTCTTTTCAAGTCAGGTACCTTGAAAATCGCAAGCCAAAGATGTAAAGCAGAAAAAGCAAAATTTACTTTTGCTTTAGCTTATGCTGATGTCATTCTAGAGACTTCACTTTTAGTTACTGGGCATTTGCACCACTATGACAGCAGAATCCATCTCCCAAGAACAGCTTTTGTTGTAGTAAACTGGTTTTACTCCAGAAATCTGGTCTATAAAGTCCTTTCCCTGGTATATTTACATGGCTATAAGCAAGTCAGAACATCACTCTGAGAAGTGAATTGCAGCCAGCAAAAATACAGCCCTAGGCTGATGCTGAAGTGGGTAGGATTTTAAAACTTTCTGCAGCAGTTAGTGGTTGGGCACATAAAAACACCCCACCCTCCTGCCCCAGGCAAGAGAGAATACGCAGACAGTGCAGAGTGTACTTCATGCATCAGGATACATCACTTGGCTTTAAACAAGATCATCTGATATCAGAAAAATGAGAGAAGGGGTAATACATGTGTGCCTTAAGACATATTATGTTGACTAACATCCCAGTTACTCAGTGGCAATGTTTAGGGGGAAAAGGCCTGGTTGTTGTGCCCAGAAAACTGTTAAATGGAAGTTCTGAGAAGTTCCTGACACTCTGGAAGAGAAGAACCCATAAAGGCCAAACTGGAGTTTCTAAACTCAAAGCTAGTATCCTTTACTGTTACTTTCTATTTTGGCTTTGCCACTACAGGTGATGCCCATAGGGGAATTAAAACATGTCCTTGTCCTGAGAGTGCTGATGTGTCAGCCCCAGTGCTCTTCTGGTACCACAAGATTATTGAGAGGGTACATGGATACTATCTTTCAACTGCACAGACAAACTGGTGTACACTTGGAACTAAAAATAATCCTATCACTAAAATATCATCACAGAAATACCAAAGAAAATGAAACCAAGGAGGACATTTTCCTTTTGGTTCCTTGGGGTTTAACTAATTTATCTGAAGGGAAGCGGTATGTTCAGCAAATAGAGATAAATCATTTTATTACCCAGTCCACAATTTCCTAATTTTTTTTCATTTATTTTGCTTACCCCGAACTATTCTGATCACAAAAGCAATAAAAGAAATCAAACAATAGCATTATAGCGCTTAATAAACACTGCATTGCAGTGACTGTGCTACTGTGTGCCCTTACTGGTGAGCTTAACAGAACAGCAGGAGAAACACTCTGCAGCGTGCCATAAACATGTCAGTATCAATGACACATGGATAATCTGTTTTCCTCAAGGGAAACAGATGTGCAGTTTTTGAGAGGAAGGTTTCAGTCTAACTTTGGTTTGCCATCATTAAATTGAAGATAACATAATATCCATCACTATTGTGTTTCTGCAATAAAAATATTGGACAGTCACTGGATAGTGCTTGATGGCACTCTAGTTCCCAGCTCTGTCAGGAGCCTCCAGCCAAATGTTGGGAGAGTCATGTTTTTGCAGTGCTGTGTAAACACCAGGTAAATTCATAGGCAAATGGAGTAAACACAGCTAAACACGTAATACCAACCTGAACAGGATCTTTTCCTAGAGTCATTACCCATCAGTGAATACTGATGACAATATTTCCTTTCCTCTACTTTAAATGTAGCACACTAAACTCATGCACCCAACATGTAGCACCATCCTTCTATATTCCCAGTCTCAATCAATCTCTAATCCCACTTGGGGTGGGGCACATGGGCGTTGCTCTAATTAAGTGCAGTGATAATGCACAGGATGACTTTTTCATGTGTTATGTTCCTGTAAAACCTTACTGGAATCTCACCTGGCAAATGATCTAAAATCTCAAACTTTCTGTTGTTCTTGTGCAACTCATCTGTTAACATGTCTGTACAACAGAGCATGAGTAATTTAAAGCAGGGACCATCCTTGAGATTGAAGGAAATACCCTGTGAATTTGGAGACATGCCATCTCAAAGCTCCAGAGTATCTGAGATCCAACCCTCTTGATAAATTTGCAGCAGAAGTTCTATTAGCACTTTCACCGTTGCACTCAGGAGTCCATTTTTAACATATTAAAAAAATTAAAATATTTGTGACATTAAATTAGCTGAAGGTTTAAAAAAAACAAATCCAAAACCCAAAAAAGGGCAGGTTTAACAAATGCATCCAAACTGCCTCAACATTTGAGGTATCGTGCAACGGGGTTTATTTTTGCTAGATGGTTACAAAAGATCGTACAACACCACATAATGCAAATTCCCACATTTGCTACTGAAAATATTATTTCTAAATCAATTTCACCCACAGATAAAATCTTACACAAGGAGTAACCTAAAGGCCTCAAGTTTTCAGATTTCCCAGCACAACCTGTAGATGGGCTTTGAATGCTTTGATACCTTTTGCTGTAGGAGAGTAAAAGGTTGCTATCATCCCAGTCAAATTCTATTTGAAATGAGTGAATCTATGTATACTCATGGTCAAAACTGCAGCAACTGCTAACATGTTTATCACACCTACAACACTCAGTGCTTACTCACCTCTCAGCTCAAGACTGTCTCTGCTCTCAATAGAGATGGGAGTTACCCAAGGTGAAGAGAAAATAGACCATCCTCATCTGTAGCTGTGAGGAGGAACCAGGCAGGAAATTAATGCAGTTCTGACACACAAGCTAGGGGCACAATCCAGTGAGAGCATGTGGGTGCCTGTACCCCACGTGCAGCTCTCAGCAAAGCTGCGTGAGGCATCGATGCACAGCTCGGGGCAGGTCGGCTGTGGGCAGTGCTGGAGGAACCACTGGGACATCATCGCTAAGGCCTGGGAGCTGTTGCTGTTACGGCTTCCATAGCTCATTTTGTCTGTCCTGACAGTTACAGTTGAAAAACATTTTGTACAAATCAGTTCTGAGAAAAGTAAATCCACATGGGGAAGCCAGGTGTGCAGCTGATAGAGACAGGAAGACCACTCTTGCTTCAGCGGTGCCTTTGAGCATCAGGGAACTCTCTAATCCTGAACTGCACAGTGCAGCCATAGCTGGGGTTGCTCCTCGTCACAGTTACAATCTCTCTGCGTGTTTCTCCAGTCAAATTTCTTCATTTTCACTTCTTTCCCACAACCATGACAGTGCTGCTCAGGTCACACATCTCCCACTGTGTCCCTCAGTTACACTTTTTCCCCTTATGTGAGGAGACAGTGCCTGGGATAAACGCTTTGGCAGCTTGAGGTGGAGAGCTGTGGTTCCCTTGGCTGTGACAAAAGGCAGGGCCTACTGTGCTATCCATGGTGGGGAGCACTCCATGCTGAGGCAGAACCCCACTCCCTGGCACAGGGACACTTGCAGGGACACTGTCTTACCGTCTTAAGCTAGGCCAGGGAAGGTTTAGGTTGGTTGCTAGAAAAAATTTCTTCACAGAAACGGTGTCTGGAATTGGAACAGGCAGCCCAGTGAGGTGGTGGAGGCACCACCCCTCGAAGTGTTTAAGACTGAACGTGGCACTTGGTGCTATGGTCTAGCTGGCATGGTGGTGTTGGGTCATAGGTTGGATTCGATGACCTTAACGGTCTTTTCCAACCTAACCGATTCTGTGATTCTCTGAGGTGGCACCTAGCCTTAGCCCTGACCCCAGCCATGTAGTGGCGGGCCCACACTGGCCTAAGGGACACAGCACCTCCTGGCATGCCCAGATGCAACAGGAAAGTCTACGAGGTCCTCGGGGATGCCCCGCGTTTTCCACCCGCGACATCGGGAGCGGGAGCGGGAGCGGGAGCGGGATCTC
>NW_008236478.1:9341693-9346771 GCF_000691975.1 Corvus brachyrhynchos
CCCCGGCAGCGGGAGGTTGAACCGTGTGAGGGGAGCGAGGGGGGCTCTGCCCGGCTCCTTCCTCCTTCACCCGGGTTCTGGGGGGTTTGTGCTCCCCGAGGGGCCTCCCCGCTCTCCTCAGCCCTGTGGGTCGGTGCTGTGGCTGCGTTTTTGGGGTGCGACACCTCAGAACGAGCTTCACGGGTCTGTGGCCCTGCTTGTGGGCTGCCCAGCCTTCGTCCTGCTTTTCTGCGAGTGGAAAACTAGCAAGGCAAAAGCTGTATTGAGTGTTTATAGAATCTTTTGTTGTTGAGAAAGTAAAAGGAATGAGTGCCGTTATATAACGTAGCTATAAGCAGGAAAACTGAGGACGTAGTCACAGGCGTACCCAAAGTGCCAAAGTCAAGTAAGTACTGAAAAGCAAAATTGTCTTTTCCCCTTCTAACTCAGGTTTTCTTTACTTACTGGACAGAATTACTTGTGTGTTAAACAGCATCACTGCTTGAAAATGTCAAGGATTCTTGGCCTAAGATACAGGGAAAGGATTTTAAGAGTGCAGAAGATCTGTGTGTATGTGCTGCCAAGTAACAGCATTAGCACACTAGTGCAAAGAGTATTTGTTATGGTCATTTGTAAACGAATCTGCATTACAAAGTAAAGGTAGTGAATCATAGGATTGTTTGCGGTTTTTTAAAGCTATCTATTTTTAAAGCTATCTCTTAGCCTTGAAATGATTTTGCTGCTTGGAAAGACTTATTACATATTTGTGACATGCAGTATACATCAGCATGATGTAGCTTTTTCTAGACTCTTGCTTATACCAAGAAATAATAGTATTAAACTTCCATGATATTTAATGGATGCTGTGGGCTTCCTGTTTAATTGATAGATTGCTAAAATACCCAATTAACTAGACTCTTTGCTAAGGTCTGGGGTGTTTTAGTAGAGTACTGTATGTTCAGTTTTGAACAGCTGGGGAGGAATGTTGACTTCTAAGATAAATGAGTACCTCTATCCTTTGGTATCAAGCCAGGAAGACCAGGGTTGCTGGGCTATTAAGGCTTTGTTATAATAAAGCTTTGGCATTTTTAATCTCTGAAGAGGAAGCCCCTTGTGCCACTCCTGTGTTGCCTAGTTTTGGTTCACAGGATTTTATTCTTGAGAGGCTTCTGTTTCAAAACTCCTAATTGCAATTTGCAAGTGAGCAGAGGTGTAGCTGTCGATTTTCCAGCTGCATTCTGGTCATTAGCAGGTGGCTCACAATTACTAAATGAAGTTAAACATTGCCAAATGGATTTGAAGTTGGTTCGTGCTGGGAGGTGTGACTTAACCATTTTAATTAAGGTGCCTTTCTGAGTGAGTTGGGGATGCTTCCTGTTAATCAAAACTTCTACCTGTGTGAGTAATTACTTTTTTAAGCAGCATCCCTGGAAGGATCAAATGAGACTGGATTATTTTCACGGACCTGGATACCCAATTATTCTGTTCTGTAAAAAAGATTAATTGTTTATACATGTGGACAACAAAAATCTTCCTGGCTCCACAGAGCTTTAGGAGCGAGGGGAAAAATAATATATAAAATTGATGGTAAAATACTTCATAGCAGTTAGTAGTGTCATGCATCCTCTTAAAGAAAAGCTGTTCACAAAGCAAGATGCTACTTAGCTCATGAAACAGTTGTGTAACTTATGCAGATGTCTTTTTTGAACATGCCAATTAGAAAATAAGCCTCAGAATTTAATATTAGAGCTTTTTACTCATTTCTGCAGCCACATGGCTCATTATAATCAGGTGAAAATGACACCATAATTCATTCTGTCATTTAACAGAGACTGCTGTTTATCTGGAGATGGAAGAGTCAGTGCTGGATAAATTGCCATCTTTCTGCAATACTCCCAAGGATTCTGGGGCAGCACCTCCACAGGGGACTAGTTCAGGGAAACAGGTTTGAAAACTTAATGCTTTTCCAATAGTGTGATTCTTCACAGTAACAAAAATGCTTGTGAAATCATAAGGGAGTCAGAAGTCACTGAGATATTGTTTGCTGGAAGTCCAAAGCCAGGTACCTTATACCTGTAGGTACAAGGCTGTGCAGGTAAGCAATGTGCCTGGTATACTTTGCTCTGAAAATGCAGATGTTGGCTGTGAATACAAAGTGATGGAGCAACATAATCCAAATGCCATATTAAGAAATTCAAATACTGTATAGGGTGTGGGGTGGACTTTTTGCTTGTTTCTTTCAACCTGTCACCTTCAGTTTTCTCAAATCCTAGTTTTCTGGGTTGCTATGCATGCAGGATGACTTTCTGTGACTTCTGCCTGCAGTGGAACAAAGTACAATGCTTTCAGTTTGTATATTCTCCATAGTGCTGAGCTCTGCTTTGGTCTTATCCTGGCATTTGAATTGGTGATACTGTTACAGTATCCAGACCAATGCAGGACAGGCTTGGCTTGAAAGTATTCTATAACTAATCCCTCACTCCTATATTTTAGTGCATTTCTATAAATAAAAACGTTAGGCATAGATTATAAAGAAATAGTTATTTTGAAGAAAAAATCTTTTTAGATGCTTGTGAAGTATCTCAAAGCATGAACAAGTCAAAACTTTACAGATATTTTTAATATGCTCTAGAATACAGATTTGTGTACTAGTTCTAATACAGATGTATATTTGTGATAGGGTGGAACAGCAGGAAAAATAACCCTCACCTCCATTAAACTAGAGGGGAAATTGAACTTGATCGAATAAAATTAGCCAAGATGAAATATGCCATATTTCTTTTACACAAAGACTAGATGAGTAAGTTTGCTTCAATAGAATATGGGATTTTGTCCAAGAAAATGTGGAGCTACATCTTTCCATATCTTGCAGCTATGTGTGCAAATACGTGTGAAAGGAGGAAGTTAACTTTGTTCAAGCTTTTGAAGGCAATACAGAGAATTAGGAAGTCTGGCTTTACAATGATACTTAAATATATTGCTTATTCTATGTAAATAATAATGATGGGTAAACAGTTTTTTGAGATTTGATAAAAATTTGAGATTATTCTGACCACCTGGGTTTTTTGGGTTTATCTATTTTATTTTTTAGCAAATGAGTGCAGCTCTGAGGGAACGATTAAGGAAAACAAGACGTTCATTTAATGCCAATTTTACAGTGGCAAAGAGGCTCAAAATAGACACCGAAGAAAAAGACTCTGCTGGTGCTGACACAGGGTGCTTGCCAGAGACAAGTACAGACTGTTCCACATTACGGGATGGTTCTGAAAATCTGGAAGGAAATAGCACTGGACATACATGTTTCAAAAGTCCCTTACAGGAGAGTGATCCGTGTGGATCAGCAGAGAATTTGGGTGTGCTACAGGTTGATCTTGGTCAGCAACAGTCCCTGGAAGAAAAAGTAAAGCTGGTGAAACAAGTGCAGGAGAAGGAAGAGCTACTTCGTAGGCTGAAACTGGTGAAGATGTATCGATCCAAGGTGAGGCAATACTTACTGTGTTTTTAGTGTGGTGTTTGTGTATTGTCTCAGTTTAAGGCATTGTATAACAATACCTGCAGGGTATCAAAACCCCCTTATATCAGCAAATGATGACTCTTTTTTTTGTTTGTCCCAATTTCAGAACAACCTGTCTGAGCTGCAGGCTTTGATAGCGAAGTGGAGAAGTAGCACCCAGATGATGCTGTATGAACTGCAGTCGGCCTTTTCTGCAGATGGCAAGAAAGTGAGTCTCACTCAGCTCATTGATACTTTTGGGTTAGAAGACCAGTTACTGCACTACAGCAGAACAGAAGAAGATTTTGTAGATGCATAATCTGCAGCTGCAGAGTTTTCTTTACACAGATACAAAAGCAGAAAAGACTGAATAAATTCTGATCATGTCAGAAGTGCTGGTCAGTGGACTTTATGCTTTGGGGTTAGGAGGTTTTCTCCAGAGATACTTGTAAAGCTTTGTACATACATACAGTAGGCACTGTAAAAGGCATTACTTAATGGAAAAAAATCAAACTGGTGATGTTTTGGAGAACCTGGCTTAATGACTTGGTCAGTGAATTTTTATTTAAGAAAAATAAAATTAAGTCATACTTTAACAGGTAGAAAGCAGTCCATTTTTTGATTAGTCTCTGCATGGTTACTTGTATTGATGTCAATTCTGTTCATGTTCAGATGGGGAAGAGTTCAGTTTGTAGATACCTCCATTTTACAAATGTCTTCCTGGTGCCAGTCAGCCAATGAAGGCTAATGACAGCATTTTGTGAGTTAAGTAAAGGTAACTAATTTTCATGATGTTAATACACCAAAGCTGAGATAAGATGTTCTCACTAGCTGTAACTTTTACTGAAGGAAATGTGCCATAATGTAGTTGCTTTCAGGTACTTGTCCAGACAGTCTCTTCAGGGCTGCCGTCTCATAAACATTCTGCCACAGCCTGAGGTAATACAAAGGGAGGCAAGAAAATTGAAACCAACTTTCTACTCTCATACTATACTGAGGTGTTTTCTCTCTTTAAATAAATTAAGAAAAACAAGGCCTTATTAAATGGGATTGCTTCAAACACAGCATCTTAAAGCTGAATAAATCTTTATAATTTCATTTCTGCTCCAATAAATGCCTTTTTTAAAAGTTATTTTTTTTAACTTGAAATTGTTTATTTTCTCATCATGATGACTTCTGTTTTTTATTTTCCCAAAATCACTGCTTCTCAAGTGTAACAATACACAAATCTTTACTTTACAACTCTCCCTGCTAGGAATCTTGTTTTCTTATTGGTTATACCTTACCTCTTTTGTTTACAGGTGCTGTATCCTGTTTCCTTAATAAGGAAGTAATTTCTTAGACAGCTCAAGAGAAAGAAAACCAAAGATCATACTCACCCTCTTAACAGTGATAGGGCTCATTAGACTTAGGCCTGTACCTATAGCTTGCTCTTAAGAATACTGATTGTTGCTGTCCACAGAGAATTAATGCAGAACACCCTTTATTGCTAATTGTATTTTGAGTATTAAAGCACTATTTCTCTGCCTGATGATGGTGCCTGGTGAAGGGGCCAGCTCTCTTCCCTGAGATCCTTGGCACATTTGGAACTCAGGTGCTTCTACGG
>NW_008236478.1:9346805-9373404 GCF_000691975.1 Corvus brachyrhynchos
TTACAGATGGTAAAGCAAAAAAGGAGATGTACAGGATCACAACAGAAATAGATTTTTCTTTAAAATGTAGAATTTTAAGCTATCAAAGCTATTGATGCTTTCACAATGAAATGGGTTTAGATGTCATGTGAATTTATGAAAGGAGAAGAAGTGACACACACCATGAAGCAGGGAAATAAAATGCAGGGAAAATGCCCGAGCAGGTAGATTGGGCTCCAGCAGTAGTTAATTTTATCATAGGTTCTTTATTTTTCTTAGCTGTTGTGGAGGGATCTGGCAGGAGAATATACTGCATCTCAAATGTAAAGGGGTGGGAGATGCTAGCAGCTATTTCAGGAGGCCAGATGCTTCCAAACCTGTTTTTCCTGTGCTCCTGCCCGTGGCAGCAGCCACAGCTCCTGCTGGCTGTGGGTAATTATACCATGATAAGACACAGCTGCTTTTGGGAGGGGGCCAGGTCGCACACATGGTCAGGACAAAACATCCCTACATCTGCTCAGAAACCTGCACCTGTGCCATCACAAGGGTAAATTATGTTAAATCCACAGACATTAATGTTAGCAGATGCCAATTCAGAGATTTCTTTACCTTTAAAAGGTCCTACAACTGCATATTGCAAACAATGGACATACAAATATACCTGTTCTTCTAACAGTCGACATTTTCTTGTATCCTTTGTTTTCTGTAATGAGCTACATGGCTTATATAACAAAACCAGTAGAAATAAATCTCATCAACTGAACTATAATGGGGGTAAAAAATACAAACCAGACAAACCTGCATCTTTCAAATGGAAGTTATATTTAAAGGAATTACAGAAGAAATAATTTGTGGGAAGAAAAGTTCAGGGAGAAGAATCAGATGTCAAAACTCTTTTCCTTAGATAAGACCATGGTATTATTCATCTACCTAGACTCTGATTTTTAAACAATATGGAGTATTCTTGGTTTCAGACTTTCAGCTTCTGACTGAAGAATTGTAAGCTGTTTTTCCTGTTCCCTTATAAAGTTCCGTAGATATTTCTGCTTCAAAATCTCTTGGTAACGCTGCTTTGTGATCTTTTCAGAAATATCCCGTGTGTCTGCATAAAATAAAGTATTAGTGTTAGCCTGTGCTCATAGGGCAGGTGTAGTCTATATTTACATGGGACTTGTCCTGGGGTTATTCCAAGTTCTGTGTAAAATAGGCAAGCATTTTAAAAAAGGCTCACAGTTGGGCTTAAGAGCCTTTATAGTACTGAATAAAGCAAAATCTTTCAAAAAGGTACTGGGCGTGCTTTCTTTAGTTTCTAGCAAGTGCCCACTGTTTTGAAAATCTGTAACTGTTTTCCACTAGTGGAAAGATGTCTATAGTTTTCCTAATAGTGAATACCGTTTTTTGCTCCACATTACTTCCTGTGTTCTCTTGGAAGGGTGGAAAGGAGCCCATTGAACAGCTCTCAGAAAAAATGAAAGCATGTTGCCTAATGAAGTTATTAATGACTGTAATATTTTGACTTGAATAGTTTCAGGAATTTAGTCAATTAGCTTTGGTTACAAGAGCCACAGGCTCCAGGTAACTCTTCAGTAACCATGTTAGGCTTTGGCAGGAGGGACTCTGCTCATTGTGCACACACAGTAACAGACAGGCATTCCTTGCCCCTCAGCTGGTGGAGGAGAACAGCACTGTCCCGCCTTGGAGTTATTTTCTGAACGTTCTTTGCTTGTGCCTTGAAGTGCATCCCTGGACTCACCAGCTGCCTCAATGATGTGCATCCTTTCTGACACAGAGATAAGCATTTCCTTCAGCTGCAGGCTGAGCTCGTAGTTTGCTTGCTCTTTTAGACGGATGCCCTTCTTCAGCTCTCTAACTTTTTTCTGATGGTTCTTCACATTCTTCTTGTGCAACTGTTCATTTGAAATTAATAAAGAAAGTATATGAGGTCATAGAAAAACTGTTCAGACAAACTTATGATGAAAAGCTATAATCTTAAGCACTGTGTTGTAGCTTGATAAACTTACATGTATGTTGATTTGACTAGTAGCACATTCTAAGCTTTATTTTGCATAGTGTCTTTCACACACTGTATCCCAATATGATTATGGAGTTCTAATTTAAGGAGCAGCCAAGGAATAAAGAGGTATGGGTCAGGAAGAGAGATATATTAAAGATAAAACTTGAAAGGCAAAGGGAGAAAAGGAAGGAAATTGAATCAGTGAGTTAAGGACATGCTCTTAAGGACATGCTGCTGCTGATGGATGGGCTGTAAAGGGACAAGATAAATACTAAAGCTTGAAGAGGAAGAGGAGGCTGATGCCAACTAGCACAACTTGGAGAAAATCCAGAGGAATCACTTAAAAACAAGGACAGTCATAATCTGAATGAAGAAATAGATGAGATAGCCAGCAAATCAGATTGTTATGTCTCTGTTATTTTGAATACAGGGGCCAGGGATACTTCGAACACGCTGGTGCTCTTGGAGAGAAACATTAAACAGTGCAGACTGAAAGAATGCTTCATTAGAAATGGAAGAGTGACTTTTATATGCGGTGCTGTGTAAGAAGTGATTAGCAGGTCTGCATTCAGATGTTCAGGATAGGAAAGTATTTAATTCCAGTAACAGAGCAAGTAGATTTCTCTCCCTAGGCTTGATCTCTGCAGCAATCCATCTATGATGACTGCTTCCAAACATTAGAGAACTGCTGCTGTAAACAGCACAGCTCAAGTTGAGGAAACTATTGAAAGCCAGATGTACAAATACATGAGATATATATAAAAATATATGTGTGTGTGTGTGTGTGTGTGTGTGTGTGTGTGCTATTATGGCTGTACTCAGTCCTTGAGTTAGCATGTCTATATCAATTGCCCTTATTCTTTCCAACACCTCTTGCTAATGAAGGCAAGGAGCTGCATTTAAACTTTCAGATGTGGTGGTTCACTTAGGATTTACCTTATCCATGACACCAAGACTCTGCTCCATCCCGGCTAAGTGCTGAGCGATGTGGGTGTCGTAGTTCTGCACAGTTAGGAACTGAAGAAGTAAAACCAGAAAGAAATTATCTTATGCCTGTTAATTCTCAACCATTCTACCCTTCTATAAAGAAAATCATACTATGTGAAACTCAAAGAACTAAAATTCCGCAGTGGTAAAGCTTACTAGTGATCATAAATGGACATTGTAAGGATACTCTTGGATGCTATATGAGTACTGGGCTGTGCAGCTGTTAAAAAGGATGTTATCTATTATATAATTATGATGGAAACAAGGGCCAAACAATTACGCTGAGATTGTCAAAAGCCCCAAGCTATACTTTTGTTTATAACGTAGTCTAAGATAACACAGCTGGAGGCCTAAGACAGTCTGTCTTTAGGCTAGAGAGGAAAATTATTTTCTGTCTAATGGCTTCCTAGTCGTTCTTACTTTTTTTACTGTTCTAGCTGCATAGTGATTGAGATTTCAGAGAAATTATTGGTTTTTTCATTGAGCACACTGCTACTAAAATACCTCTTTATCAAATGACAAATGGTAAACCCCATAATTTTTTATGGATCTGTAACGGGCAGTAGAAAAGTTTCTGTAGATGTAGATTCATCCTTCCAGAGTACTGTCCCACCAAAGTGACAGGTAGAATTCTGTGGACTGTTCTAGTTAGAAGAGGAGAAGCAGGAAAGACCCAGAAGGCTCCTTGTCTACAGAATTAAACTTCTTTCACTCACTGCTTCATTAACAGCCCTCATTCCAGATATTCTCAGGTCCTTGCCCACACACATTTATCTAAGCCATCCTTTTTTCCGTTCCTATTGTTGGGGTATTTGTTGCCTTGTCTTTCCCACTAACCCCATATTTCTACTCAAAAAGTGACATAAGTCAAGCCCCTCAGGGCACTCAAATTCTGATTAAACTGGAAAATGCCTTTGCTATGGGCAGTTTAATTCTCTCTGAAGGGTGAGAGTTCTGCTCATCAGTTAATGAAGTCTGAGCTAATGGCAACACTGGTGATAAATTTGCCACAAGAATTTTTCAATGTATTGTCACATCACCTCTTTGGAAAGCTGTTCTGTTGACTGGAGTTAAAGTCCTGTGGCTGTCATTCAGAACAAGCATTTGGAGAGCAGCGAAACAAACGAAGATTAAGGAAAACGTACGGTTTGAATTTTCTTTTAATCTTTTGATTGAACTGCAGTATCCTTACCTGCTGTCCAACACTTATCTTTTTCTCTATGCATTATAGATGTCCCCACTGCTGCATCTTCAGCCTACCCATCCTCCAGCATCCCTCACTCCAAACCTTTATGCCACCCACATCATCACCACAAGCCCGTAAGATTTCCCTGCAGTCTCCTACATCCCATACTGCAATACCCTCAGACTTCCCCTACAACCTTTCTTCTTCCTCCTTTCTTCTCCCAGCAGTATCCTTGGCTGTGTCCCACGACCTTTACCTCTGTTTCCTGGCCTGCCAGCTGGGCTTGTTCAGAGCTATGTCGGTTCTGACATGCTGGCCGGCTGCCCCCTCTTGCCTGCCAGGCATGGCAAACAATTCCCTGTTCTGCTGCTGGGCCAGCAAAGAGGGCAGTGAGAGGGTGGGACTCCGTGAGGCTCGGGCAGGAACGCTCAGTGTCTGTGTAGAGCAAAGTTACGGTATTTCTGTGTGATACCAGATGGGGGCACCTCAGACCTTCCACTTAAAAAGGATGCTGCTCGGTTTAAAAGATGTTCCTTGTGGCGCAAAATCCTGACTCCTTATTCGCCAGTTTTGAAACACTAATATTTAGGGCTAATTTTGCCTTAATTTACACTTGAATGTCCCAAAGAATTTCATCACTGCTAATCTCATGAGTAAAACTTCCCTTTGAAAGCTGACTTGTTGACCTATTAGGCGTCATATTTCTCAGGTAATAAGAGACTTACGAGGTATAAATATAAACGATCTTTCTTACAGGTATAGGCAGCATAATTTTCTGCAGTTAAAATACAAATTAGAGAAAGCAACTCACTAGCTGGCAATCTTTTGAAATAGGTAGTATTACAATATCCCGAGCCTTCTCTGTCAGATCTTGTATCTGCATTTTCATTTTCTTGTGTTCCCATTCCAGCTGTATTATCCCTTTAGAGAAGTCTTTAAATTCTACCATGGCAGTAATTTTTTTTTCTCCTTGAGCCTAAAAAAATAGATAAATGCTAATTAACACACTTTGCAGATTATGGAATAATTGTTTGCAAGAAGAGGGGCAAGCTTCTAAAGTTATATTTTTAGTCAGTTAAACATGCTATACTGCAGTCTCTTTCCAGGATTTGCTCTAGATGGTTATCTTTTAAGGAAGTTTGTTCTCTTTTATGCTCTGTGTCACAGCCTTGGATCATAGAAATAGATGAAGAAAATGACAACTACCCTCTCCCTCCATCTATCTATCTTACATAAGAATGGAAAGGCATTTTAGGTCTACAAATTCAAGCTTGCTCTGTTAAAGGTATTTTGCAGATGTTACTGAAGGCTTTGTGCAGTAGGAGTAAAAGGCAATTTTTGTACAGCTAGAATGCCTAAAAAATGAACAGTTCATGAAGGTATGAAAAACTGTTTTAAGTATCATCACCAATTTCACCTTACATAAAAAGCTGTATTAATTTTTTAATTTAATGTGAGCTATTATTCAAATGCTTCTTAACATGACTGTAAGTTTGCCTCGAGGGAATTTTCGGACTGGTCCCAGGATATTAGCATTTTCTATTTACAATATATGTGTAAGTGATGGAGTGTCTGAAGACTGTTGCCATTTCATTGATCTAAATTGTATTGACCAAACATCGAGAAAGCAGTCTGCACTGCAATCTTTACATCATGAGAAGAGACATTAGAGAATTCTTAATAGCTTCTAGATTACAACTGAGCCTGCTGGTGTGTTGTATTGAATTGAAACTAGATGTCAAACTGGAGATAAAGCAGAGCCCCCGGAGGACAATACATTTGTTTAAAAAGCTTAAATTCCTTTCAGATAATGTGAATTACCGCAAGAGTGCTATTCAGTTCTTCAACAACACTCCTGTTAATGAGAACAGCATCACTGTAGTCTGGGACCTCAGTACTTCCCAATTCCACCTGTCCTTGTTTTAGCAAAAACTGGACCATCAAATTCTGCTGAAGCTTCATCTTTTCCTCCTTCAGCCTAAGATGGCAGAAAACAGAAACAGCATTTAGTGATTTCAACAGGATTATATAAATCCTCCCATGATTCTCAATGGTTGTATTTATTACATAATGGTGGTATGTCCATGTAGGGCTTACTCTTTAACAGCCTGTCTTCTGTTTGCTTCTAAAGTGACTACAAAATCTGCAATTTATGGTATGTGTATACATGAAGTTTTCAACCACTGGATTCAGTTTAACATACTCTAGCAGATGTTCTGAGGGAAAATGTTATTACTGAAAAGAGGTCTTAATATCAGTTGAAAAGAAAACAGAAGAGACTTCCAGCCATTTTCCTGTATATTTCACTTTGGGATTCGGTCTTGATGATAACGAATGTGAAAATTATGTTATGTACATGAAAAAATTAAATATTGCAGGTCCAAGCAACAATGAAACCTAGATAAAAGAGTGTTGGAGAACAGAGATGTGTAATTTTGTTTGTAACTTTTGTTCTGTATTAGTGGAGTATTAAAGGTTAGCTGAACATAGGAAAAGACACAAAATTACCAAGTGAGTTCTTGGAAAATGTTCTCTAATTCTGACTTCATCTTCTCATTTTCATCCACTCTTCTCCGGAGAAAGGCCTGCATCTCTTCCAGTGCTAGGGCCTTCCATTTCCCCTAGGCAAGCAACATTGTGACATTCCCAACTTTTTCAACTTTGTCAGTATGTCAGGGCAAGCCTGACGAGGACAGAGAAGACAAGTTCCTAAGAAGATACCTGTATACATAAATAATGCAGCCCAGTATTTTGAGAATCTCAGTACCGCATATGAGAAATAAAGGTTACAATCCTTGTACTCTGCTCAGAAAATTATTTGTTCATATATGCATAGTTTATTCACTTGAAGGGAAATCATATTTGCATCTCCTTTGGTCAAATTTCATGTATATCTTTTTCTGGATAATTCAGATTTATGCATTCATGCTTTCATAATGAACAAATACATCTCCAGAAACACCTTTTGTTAAGAATTGCTCTTTATGTTCTAGAAAAATATTGGAATGCATTGGTGCAAGTGTAGAATGCTAATGGGAGAGGATGACTTCAACAGGTAATGGGAATCAAATACCTTATAGTTTTTTTTGGTATAGATAGAGAAAAGGAAAGTGATTTTTTTTTATTTTTAATGAAACCATATCAAGATCACAATCACTTTGATCAAATCCATCCATATTAACATGCTAATTTTTCCTCTGAAGAACAACTCAGCTAGAACAAGAGAACAGGCTTCCTAGTTATTCTGAATTGATGTGGCCAGAAGAAACTTTCAAAGGCCAATGGAATTTAGGGATCCTGGATTTCACCATTAGCTTGACCATACATGATAACTCCACTTAAGTTTAAGACTCCAAAATATCAAGAAGTATATGGGCAAAATAAAGACTTTTACGTACCAGCTCCTCACTCTCCATTTTATTTCGTCTAGCCAGACAAAAACGTTCCCACACAGACTGGTCTAAGCCACTAGGCATGTGCTCAGGACTATCCAGTTCATCCATGGCTTTCATTAAAAGGGAAAGTGCATCTTGGCAATCCTCAGGTGATCCCTTCACATAGGGGTTGGCGGTGTCAAGGAGGGTTTCAGTCCATGGGGTCCTAGTGCACACACAGAGCACAGACAGGATGTACTTTGTATTTCCTCTTGCATAGAAGAAGGTCACAAACCTCAGTCTCTTGCAAAAAGCAAATAGATAAGACTACACAAACTAAGAATATTGTCTTGGAACCTGATGATTATTTAGATTGCATTTAAAATAGGTTTTGTGGAGTGAATAAGGAAATGTACATTCAAAATAGCAATTGTTAGCATGATGGGAAATTAGCTATTGTTAACTATCCAATAAAAAGCAGGCAATATAATGTAGACTATTAGAATAAATAGTATTCTCATTCTTGACTCATGAGAAATATTAGCAGGGGAGGGGATCTTACTCTGGCCGATGCTTGTAAAGTTGTAGAAGTTCATGAAGGAGATCCTCAGGTATATCAGCAAACTCCTCTATAAAACCATGTTCCAGGCTCTGGGGGTGGGGAAGAAAGCTTTCTTGTTACCACAATATCATTTTTTAAAAAAACATCAGCATGCCCATATCTTCGAAATACAGGATACAGTGCTTTTCCAAGCACTCCCAAACATCATGGGAATCTGCACTATTTCAAAAATTCTTCAATTTAAAGGACACATACTGTCCTTTATTGCCTAATTTCATTGATCAGTGAGTTGACCAGAACTCTTGCTTACAGAGAAGTACATTCTTCTCATTATCAAGACACAACATTAACTTTTAACTTCTGAACCTCCTTGTGTTTCCAAGAGTCTCACCTTCCCTTCATGTATTGCGTCTTTATAGGGGCCTGTGTAAGCCTCAACACCATTTTTTGCAGTCAGGATTTTTCTTGCACTCTTGACCTATAGTAAAACCAAAAGATTTCAGGAACGAAACAGCCAGCAGAAGCACTGAATGGCTATTCACATACACTGATAAAGCTGACACTTCCTTATTTCTAGAGAAACCATGTGAGCTACTTTTAGTAACCATAGAGTGCCTTCTTCAGGGGTCACTTGTAGATACTGCTAGAAGATGAAGTGCTGTGAAATTAAACTAGCCTGCTGCTTAAGAATGTAACAAATTTGTATAAGAAGTGCTTACAAGCATTTTGAAACATTGAATGTAAGGACATATGTTGATATTTTTTTCCCCCACACAGATTTTCTTTTACTTTCACATCATCTCAGGTAAGACCAGTCAAAAAAATCTCAAATGTTGTTCAGTGGAGAGTTCTTAACTTTAGAATGCAATTTCCCCATTGTCATGGCAGAGTTCTGCTAAGTGTCAACATACTAAAGTCACGTTTTATAGATGCTGTTAAATGCTAATACTCTGCTGGGGAGACAGTTTTGTTGTATTTGACAGTTTCCAGGGACCAAAAGTTGTACCAATGAGACCACTGAGAAAGTGAAAAAAAAAAGTATTTTGAAAAATGTAAGCTGGTGTACACTTGGCTTCAGATGGCTTTAAAACTAGTCCATCCAATCCAGTGGTAGGGGCTAGGTGCCTGTTTGGAATCCCTCCCTGCAGCTCACAAAGTGCCACTGGCAGCTCCAAACACGGTGCTCTGCACAGGCTGAGCAGGACATCTGACACGTGGAGGCAGCAGAATATTATCTGTGGACTCATGAACAGCTCCATGAAGACAAAGTGGGCAAATGGGATAATATTGTCCCAAGAGCCAGAACCAACCTGCAGACTTGCATTGAAATCCAGATCTACTGCTGTGCTATCCAGGCTTTTGTTGACTTCTATGGGATTAGACAGGAATGGATAAACTCTAGGAGGTTAAACTGGTTGATAAAAATATAAACACTTTGTACTCTGTGGTCCGTTCTGCTTCCGTGGTCAGCTACTCTCACTCTGTCTTATGCTTTGAACTGGCAACGCACATCAGCATGGTCCTGGCCTGCACTGGACACCTCAGTGAAAAATGTGATGGCATTACACATTCTTTGTGCATCTTCCTGTCATAAATCCAACATAATTGGTACTTTCAGCTTGATACCAGGTACTAAAGAATATTATATGTAGCAAACAAATGGCAGTATGCCCTTCTGAATGTATGAAGTTTTACCAAAGAACTACAGATGAGCCGAGCTGAGTACCTATTAAGAAAACCAGATGTATTTATATGTATGTCACATGTACAGGTTGACAAAAACCCCAATGACCCTGTAAATTGTCAGAAAGTCCTTTATGGCAAGATTTTGGTTTGGAAAGAGCAGACTTCACATGAAACTGTACTGTAAACATGACATTACTCCTAACAACATTCCAAATGACAACTTACTTTTTCTTTCTTCTTTTTTGTAAGGAATTTATGAAGTCCAGCTTCTCTGGTGTCCAACTCTTCATCCAACAGTAAAGCATAAATGAGATTGACTATTTTGAGTTCTTCCTGTGAAATGATTGTAATATAATAAAAGTTAACATTTCTGCTGCACAGAGGCAGAGATGAAAAATTAATGCTTTTTGCAACACCTGGTAGATGACCATCTGTGATTTCACTTTCTTTTCAGAGAGTTTGCAGACACTCTCATCAAAATTTTGTGTTGTTTCCTTGATGGAATCTTCAAGTTTCTTCCATTCATTTCTTAGAAACTGGGGAAGGGAAGGACAAGAGCAGTTATATTACATCTGGAGGAACAAATAATTTCTGATGTGTCTCTAGATATATATATATATATATGAGATGATGGAGAATGCACAATATGGAACTGTGTAATTCAGCCAAAAGGCCACCGAAATTACTTGTTTGGAAAGAGTTATGCCAGGCTATAAAGTTATGTTGTTCCAATACTATTTTGAAGAATAGATATAATTGTATTATTTGTGTATGGCATCAGCAACTCTGGGAATGGAACCTGAAAAACACATTTCAATACTACTGGTACATTTGTGAAGGAAAGTTACCTTCTTAGGCTATCACAAGTTTTTACCCATAGTAATTGTTGTAAGTGGAGACTGCCTAATTCTACTGTCTAAGGTAAGATTTATTTAATATGCCACATGATCTTTGATGATTATTTATTCTTATTCCAGCCTGTTTATTGGTATTCATTTTTAGAACTTGCTTCTGAGAAAGACAGGAAGCTTTGGTCATGAGCACTGTGAACAAATCCATCTTTTCCTCATTTTAATTTACCTCTCTATACTCTTCTTTGTCTTCATTCAGTTCCTTGACTTTTTTCTCATAGTCTTCAAATGTTTTCTTTTCTTCTTCACTCCAAAGATCCTCAGGTCTGGATATAAAAGAAGGTGGAGGGATATCCTGGAAGTATTGAAGAAAAATATGCTTAAAAAGCAATATTAAGTCTACATCAGCACGCTAACAAACTACAGCATGCACTAAATTTCATGAAACATATTTCTTAGTAAGGTACAACTCAAAGTAACATATATATTCTGTTGCTCTTGTCTGTTACTTGCACCAGTAATTTTAGTGTAATTATATTGTGCTAGACTCACTGCCTTACAGGAATTCACTACTGGATCTTGTAAAATACAAGTATTTGGTACTCAAATACTACTGTCAGTACAAGATACACCACATTTTCTGTCTCAGAACCCCAAATCTAACTCCATGCTAATGTAAACTTCTAAGTGGAGTCCTAATTTTTCAAAACAGATCGATTTCAGAGGAGTGCTTAGGTGTGCCCTACCCTTTTTCTGTGGCACTCCTTCACATCCTTTCCTTCCTCTATCTATATTTGCTGAGTTAAATGAAACAATGTTTTTCTGTAAGATCACAGCCATGGATGATAGACCCTCCCCCCAGCAATATAGTTGTTATATTGGTAATATATTAGATAGATGTAATGATGATACATTAAATGGATAATGTTCCTCCAGTATTCCACTGTGACAGGAACAGGTGTTGATGAGTAAATCATACACAGGCAGTAGAATCTTGTGGTCTTTTTTTGTGTATGCTCTCTTATGGAGCCTATCTGGTCCTAATTCAATTCTACAGTTCTCCAGCTTTCTTCTGTCACTGAGGTTAGAGAGAGGTTTGCTGGTTGAATTTCACATTGCCATTAAGAGCCCACAAGTTTCCTAAAGGACATGGCAGAAACGCATCTCACCATTTTCAAAACGTCTTCCCTCCTGATTTCTAGCACTCCACCCATCATGTCATCAAGAGCACGCAGTCTTTCATCATCCTGGGAACAACCACAAAAAGTACTTGAAGGTACAAAAGAAGAGTAGCAATTGCACGTTTTGGGGACAACAACAGTGTTCGCCTCTAGATTATTCAGTGTGTCACTAGTAGATTGATGCTCTTTGGGGATGTGTGTGAAACATGCCAAAAGTTTCAGTTCACTGTATGAACAACAGATGTTCATATGCCAAATAACTTACTAAAACTGCCATTTTGGTAGTTTTGGAAAGAACACATAGGCATAGGGTATTCCTGGCCAACTGGCAAGCTATGATGAAGGAAGTTGTAGTGTCACTGTCTTATTGTGGATCTGTTTTGGGGCCAGAACCATCTTTTTTTTTACAGATAGATTTTAAAGCCAGAGGAAAGCACTATGGTCTCCTAGTCTGATCCCTGGAGAACAGAGGCTGCTCAATCAACAAACACATATCAAGCACAAAGCTCCAGACTGAGCAGTAGCATGACTTTGGACATGTATCTAGTTCCCAGCCACCTGATATGGTATTTTAAATTGCCCCTAAGCACATGCTTAAAAACTGTGAGTCTAACACTATCTTTTCTCCCCCCAGCTGACCTATGTAGTTCTGATTGTAAACAATAATAAGAGGGAAAAGGCACATATCGTTACCTACCAGTTTAAATTTATTCTCCCATACTACATTACTGGCATGTTTCAGTGCTGCATTAATTAAAAAGCCTAACCAGAGACAAAGGCCTGTAAGAAGGATACTACTTTAATTACCATAGCAGCAAGGCGTCTTTCCCGTTCAAGCTTAGCCAGCAATTCCAATTGCTCTTTCTCCTCTTGAGTCAAGTATTTCTCAGCTTTAATCTGAAGGAAGAAAATGAGGTTCATATCAGGGTTCTTTTCTCCAAACGTGATCACGTGGGGACTAAGAAGCTTTGGAAGAATGGTGGTCCTGGTTTTGGCTGGGATGGAGTTAAATTTCTTCCTAGTAGCTGGTACAGTGCATCCCTCAGCCTTGGGATTGGTATGTTGGTGGTGAGCAATTGTTTTTCATTTGCATCAGTTATTTTTCCTGGGTTTTCTTTCTCTTTTTATTATTTTCCTCTTAATTACATTTATGATTAAGTTTTAATTTAATTAATTACATTATGATTATCATTGTTGTTATTATTATGATATTTTATTTCAGTTATGAAGCTGTTCTAATCTCAACTCATGAGTTTTCTCACTTTTACCCTTCCAATTCTCTCCCTCACCCTGATGAGATGGGGCAATGAGCGAGCAACTGTGTGGTGCATAGTTGCTGACTGGGGTTAAACCATGACAATGCTGTAATACAAATTCTTAATGCTTTCTCTGCTCTATGACAATATTCCTCAAGATGAAAATTCTCCTTTTGTACAGCTACAAAAACTACATTTAAATATCTTAAAATATAAACCACCATCACTTTTGTTGATACTAGTTGTGTTTTGTGCATGCCTATTCTTACAGTGGGATAACATGCACTAGTGAGAGAGCAAAGAGAAATGGGAAAAGATTGGCCACATGAGCAGATAACATCAGTGGAATATATTGCATAAGAAATACGCTGTTTCTTTGTAAATAATTAATTGAATTTATAAGTACATTACTAAGTATGCTCTAATACTTAGATTTTCAGTTGGAAACTACTTTGTTTCAAAATGGCGCTCAGAGAAAACAGACAAACCCTTAACTATGGAAGCAGTTCCTGAAAGCCCAGTTTGAATGTCAGGAACAAAGAATTCCTACCTAATTTATGGGCATTTTGAAAACTTTTAACATCAATAAATTAATTTTGTATATACTTTTTTCATTTCAGATTGACTTATTAAGTCTTTTCTCCTTAAAAAAGAAAGGGAAGAAAATGAGCCAAAAAGATGATTTTAAGTATACAGACATAGCTGCTTTAAGGTTTTTCAGTACTGACACAATGTCTGGAAATGTGAAGAATTAGAGAACTGGATTTGAATGGGTGAAATAGAAAGATGCATTTTTCAGACACCTCTGAATCCTGAACAGTGAGCGCTCGCTCCGGCATCTCATCATCTGTAAGGACTGGCTCCCACACTTCCACTTGAAGTTCAAGCTGTTCCAGGATTTCTCGGATCTTCATGTTTGCTTCTTTCACTCGTGCTATCTCCTGCTCCTTTTGTTGTACAATTGCATCAAATTCCTCATTAAAAGCAGTTTTCACTTTGTAAATTACATCCTGGAATAGAGAAAAAGGAAACAGCAGTACTGTTCAGGTGATGCCATAATGATTTTTTGCCTTTTCTTTTATACCCCTTTTATATACCTTTTTATACCTTTTTGTATTCTTAGTGGTTTTTAGCCTACATTCTTAGACTTATTTTGTTAAGCTAGGAGACTAAACATTTCAGAAGCTTCAGAGTTAGGGATCAGTGTGCCCCAGACCCCAAGGTCCTCTCCAGATCACATTCTGTAAACTAAGATAGAACCATCCAGGGGAAGGCTCCTTGGGGGGGGGGGGGGCTTTCAGACCCTCCTTCGGGGGCTCATTCAAGCCTCTCATTGGGGAATTTTTGATAGCTATGCTAATTAGTAAGACCTAGAATGTTATACCTGATCTATTGTGGGTGGGCATTGTGGTGTGCATTGAGGTGCATTTGACCTGGACGTAGTGCACCTAAGGATCCTTAAAATAAATACCAAGGTAAAATCCCTTTTTCCCTTCCAACTGTGTTTGATTCTTGATTTTAAGACCAGGAAAAGGCATCACAGGTCACATCCATCCATGTTTATATACTACTCCTCAAGCCATCAGAATCATAAATGTGTCTATTTGTGTGTGTGACAGGGAGATAAACTGATAAACCCTTTATGGGAAAATCATAAGGGCAGAGTTCAAGCTTTGTTAAATGGAGTTGGGCAGATGATCTCTTTTTGCCTTTTTTTTTCCCTAGAAATTTTTATTCATTCCTTCTACGTATTTGGCATTTAAGAAAGAATCTGAAAGAAACATGCTGCTGCCAAAGTCAGATAAAAAAATCAGTCTATTTGGTTTTTTTTGGCCCTCTTCAGCTGAAAGAAGGAGGAGCTTCAAAGAAAAAAACATGTGACCTGTAAATCTAGAGACTGTAAGTCACAGGTGTAGGAAGGGAGAGCAAAGGATATACTTTCCTGATGCAACCTGCAGTTTCAATATGCTTTCATGTGATTCTCTGACATATATAAGTAAAATGTGTCCATTAAACAAACAAACATTGGAAACTGACTTTTTAAGAAGACCTCAGACCTTATAATCATTTTAAAAAACATGTATTCTGAGTGGATAAATTCTTCTTTTAGCAGAGATAATTGATCTCAACAAAGAAAAGTAGAACTTTAAGAGGGTAGCATATGTCTCTCTTACTGTATCCATTTACTAAAATGCACCATGAAAAGGATACAGATACCCTGAAACTGGATAATCAATTTCATATGTTGTTCTTCCAAACCCAAGCTGGAAAATCCACAGCACTATGTGCATTTATCAGCTTTTGTCTCAGTTACTCAGAGACTGGTGCAACTCTCCATTGTTTAGTGTCAGTATGTCCAAAATCTAACAGTGGCTGTGACTGCTGTGAAAACCAACAGATATGAGAGTGTCACTGCAGTAAGACAAATTTCAGAAGGTATCACCTTCAATAATATTGTCTGATGGAGTTTCTGCTCCCTGGTGTGCAAGTCACATTGGTGGTATAGGGTAGATGTGTCGCCACCATACTGACAGCTCAGGCTTCCATTTAGGCAGTGAGATGCACCATTGTCAGCCACTTCTTCTGCTGCCTTCTCTCCTTCTTCCTCAGATAAAGCAGTCTCAGAGTCAACCTCAAGAGTTTTCTTCTGAGCCTGCATGTCACAAACATGGCAACTGTGTTAGATTTGTACACGATCCAGTGGCACATGATGAAAAAAATTCTAGAGGTTATATTCTTCAATTAAGCTCAGTGATCAAAATAATACAAGTTGAAATGTTCATATCTGGAATATTGGGTCCATTTGTAGGTTCCCCAGTACAACACTGGGAATACTGAAGCAAGTCCAGTGATAGGCCACTAATATGAGTAAAGACTTTAAACATTTTACATGTGAGGACAGACTAAGAGAACTGGAATTGTTTACCCTCAGGAAGGAGAAGGCTTGGGGGGTTCTTTTTCCTGAGAGGGTTGTCAAACGTGAGAAAAGGTAGCCCAGAGAAGTTATGGATTCTTTCACCATGGAGCTATTCCAAGCCTCACTGGACACAACCCTGTGCTGCATGCTCCAGGAATGTTGGACTAGATAAACTTCCAAAGGGTTCTTCTAACCCCAGATATTCTGTGATTATTTAAGACTAATACATCTTTTTTAGCAACATTTCGTCTTTATTTCTATTTTCAAATTAACTTCAACAGCAAGAAAATGAGCCTTAGGAATGTAATTAGATAAAGAAGTGATAAGATGCCAGCTCAAAATATCATGATCTGTACCTTAAGATCAGCTGTCTCAGTCTTCTTTAAGTGAAGAACTTTCTTCAAAGTTTCCAGCTCTTCTTTACTACGTTCCTTCAGTGGATAATTACTCACTTGACAATCCATATGGAAGCACTGCTCAAATTTAAAATACAAAAACCCAAAGTAAGAATTTCTTTAGGATGTTTCTATCAGTTAATTTGTTCAATACCTGAATGGTAAACAATTACAAAGGCTTCTTAGAATCAGGAATAAAATTGAGGATCAATTAGTACAGACAATGTATTAAATACAGTTTTTAAAAAGAATCTATGGATGTGGTCTCTTTATCCATCTTTATCCACAGAATTAAACCAGAACTAGTTTTTTTTTTTTTTGTAAAATGACTTGCTCTTTCACTACCCTTAGGATAATCCAGTACCATCAGTTTCACTCATCTCCCTCTGTTTACAATAGGCAAAATCAGGGTTAAGTTTTGCCTTTATGTTCTGTGTAGCAGAAATCCTATGGACTGCACAAAGAAAAATAGTGTTTACTTCTATATTGTCTGAGATCAAGGAATTAAAGTGTTGCCTATTTGCTAATCAGCACCCTTTTCCACCTTAGAAGGTAAAATCAGCCAGGCTCGGACAAAATGAACAGAATAAAAGATTTCCCTGAGCCCTGGGAAGAGGTAAAATTTTCCCCACACCATAAGCAAATCAGAAACATGTTATTTTGTCTCAGTACCTTAAGGAATAAATAAACTACTGCAGAAAATGTCTTAAAAAGAAGAGGTTACCTTAACTGCACGCCCTTTTACACACATAACATCCCAGCAGTCATATTTGATTAAATCTTGCAAATAGCAGTAGGATAAATTCTCCATCTCAATCTCCTTCCTCGCCTTTCAAGATACAGAAGAGAAAATAACAAGATGCGATGCAAAGTAACAAGATATGGACAATGTGCATTGAATTATTGAAAGAAAACTAACAGATAAAATGAATTATCAATATTTCATCATCTTAGACTATCACTACCATCTTCTCCAAAACCTATATTGCATAGTACTGAAGGCATCATTTTCTATGTGATGAAAAGCATTCTAGAACTTAAGCAACATGCCCAAGGCCACAGTGTGAGATTTATAGTTTCTGGCATAAATCATATTCCAATTTGCTTGTCTGCATCAGCAGTTTCACCTACTTCAAAAAGTGACTTTAAATACTTTTCCGTTTTTCTGCTTCTCAGCAGTGAACACAACTTTGAGATAATCCTCTGCTATTCACTCATTTTTCTCCTTTCCACTTACAGTTTTAAAATGTTCCCCCATTTTGCCATACCCTGGCCACGTCTCGTTCAGCCTCTTCTTGCACTCGTTCCTGTTCTTCTAAATCCAGGTTGAACTCCCAGTGCTCAAGTTTCTCAATGTCTGGCACCTGCTCATTTTCATGCATCATTTTCTGAATCTGTTTTTTTAAAAAATGAGTGTAAGGAATAAAAAGTAATTTGAACGTGAATAGGGGAAATGCTATTTTTAACACTATAGAACTTGATATCAGAGAAAATTATTTTAATTACCTGCACTTTTAACTGCCTTATGGGAAGAAACAGAAGAAAAAAGAGAGGACAGTATTTTCTATAATGGAAGGTTGTTAGGCAGAAATAAGCCTGCTGAGGGGACAGATATAGGTATAAGGTACAAGGTATAAGGGTGGTACAAAATATTCATTTGGAGCAAAGGAAACTGAGAAGCAGACAGTAACTCCTGGCAGTTTTAGGAGTTCTTCAGGTCCCTGAAGAGACACATCTCTTTAATACCTGTCTGCTCAGAGTTTATGACAAAAATGTAACTGAGCACTAGAGCTCACAGCCATAAAGGAAGTGTTCTTGTAAACAAAACTGGGAAGCTGAGCCATTACCCTTGTAAGAAACTCACAGTTTCACGCAGCTTTTTAATTCCCATTTGCACTTCTTCCTTCTGGTTAGCAAATCTCCGAGTGTCTTCTCTCATAACCTGACATACAACAAATGTATTGTTGAAAGACAAAAAAAAAGGCAAGAGGAAAAAAAATACTGAAGTAATCTAAAGGAACATTTTCTATACAGAAAATAAAATGCCAGAGGGGTTAATACCTGAAATAGACACAACCCTAATTGAATAGGATAATCCTTAGAATTGCACAAGAGAAAACAGATCTCACAGTCAGGTCACACTGTAAACTGGTTGTACAGCAACAGCGCTTGAAAAAAAGAAGATTAACTAAAGAAAGACGTAATTACAAGTGCAATGCTTACAGACACATTGACCTGCATAAAGCCTACTGCCAGAATTTTTTAATCCTTAGATTTTTCATTGTTGAAAATTTTCACTGCTTTCATTTTTCATTGAGTAACCTGCCTGGTTTCTGGTAATAATCTTCTGTGCAACTTTTTGACATTTAGAATACAAAAGTCTTTTTATAAGTTTCCAAAAGAAGTGAATTTGTCAGGCTTTTTTTTTCTTTGCTTTTTTTTTCTTTACTCCTTGTGTAGAAGTGCTCTTCTGGTCTTCAGAGCTCCTACTGTGCTTGGCACATTCTCTGATGTGTTTATAACCTTTACCTAGAATTTCTAAAAGTCTAGATCAGAATGGTTGAAGAGAAGTCCAAATGTGAGAAAAGCTTTTGAAACTAGATCCCTTTACAGCAAATACCTTAGCACCCCAAGTAACTAATGACCCTTGAAAACTCTGGCTTCGATTAGTACTTGTTCTGTGAAAGTACCTTCTGCATTTTCTGCCCTATCCATGTCATGTCGTTGGTATTTGTGACGTTTCCATCTTCTTCTGCCACCTCTGCAGTGGAAGATTTCAGTGGTGCCTCCTGAAATTAAGGATATAGACGTCTAGCTCAGGTACTTAGAGAGTGAAAGAAAGATGGAAATTAAAGAAAAAGTGGACTCCCATTAGAAACACCACCACTTAGAAAGTGTTACATTTTTGTTGCCTAACCAGTACCCAGATTTGATCCTGCAAACCCTTGCTATTGTGCAACGCCTTTTGAGTCAAATGATCAACTGGACTAATCTCTGTAATCACAAGTTTGATTGATTCCAATGGAAAAATACAGAATTAGTAACACACAATGTATAGCAGTAACATCTCACTGGGAATGACACGTAACTTCACATGAGGAGAAACTGACTTTCACAGTTTTCTGTGCCTTAGGAAACCAAGTGAAACTGAAGATGTGAATGTCATCTTCCCATAAATTTTCCATTTCTTTGATAGTACTCTTCTGCAAATTACTATTTAAGCATAATCAGCCTATCCTCAGACTTATTCTTCCACTTTAACAAAAGGATCAGTGTATTAAGGACAATTTTTATCATGTACAATTTCAGGATAATGATCAAACTTTTTCCCCCATAAAAATAAAGAAAACACATTAAATTTCTTTACTGGAAGTGATTTTGATGTGGACTCTGGGTCAAACTTCCATTCTGGCATAGATTTTAAAAATGAATTTTCATCTGAAGTAGACTTGTTCAGTATTTCAAGAAGAGATTGCCAGTAAAGAGCAGCTTGCTCTACTTCAGTTTCTTTTATCTCCCTGGTAAACAGAAAGGGAACTGATGTATTTTTTGTATATTATAGAAAAGGACAAAGTATTAAATATTCATTATAACACAATTATTAAGTAATTTTAAAATGCCTATTCAATATTTTTGTATTGTTTGAGTTCTAGAATTGCATAATTAAGTGAAGTCTCCAAAGAAGTAAAAATTCTGAAAGACAGATTGCCCATATTAAAAATATTGCTCTGACAGAGTCATCTTTAATCTATGCATCTACCTGAACATTGATTTTACCACAGAAAAACTGTACATTCAAGTGTCTCTTACTCCTAATGTCTGTTAAGAGCTCTCTATAGCCACAGTGGAATTCCCATTAAAGCTGTGATGTCTCCTTATCACTGAGTTAAAATAGTAACTCAGGAGATTACATTCCTTACATCCCCAGGGAGCCCTTTCCAGAGCTGATTTGAGAATGATAAGAAGTATCACTACTGGCAATACTTCCCAGAAGATACTCCTGTCTGTTGTGCTGGAATCAGACCCAAAGTGCAGTACTTTTCCGGAGCTAGGGAGGCCAGCTGCCTCTAAAGATGAGAGGAATGATTTTATTTCTATCCAATTCTTCTTACTTTGAGACTAAGAAAAATGAAGTCTAGAATCACAAGTAGATGCAAAAATTAATCTGTCAGGATACAAGAAATGACACAATCAATATTAGTTGCCACTTTATACATACTTCCACTTCAGACACACCAGGGCACAATCATTTTCACCGTTAACTAGGATGAAATTGCCATCCAGGGAGAATACCATGGATCTGATTCCCCCTCCTTGATACGACTGACAATGCTTTTGAGCAAGTATATCCTAGAGAAGTCATAGAAGCAGTATCAGCAAATACATTTTTATAATGGAATACGTATTTAAATTATTTTTATTATTTAAATTTTTTAAATATTTTGATGTTTCTTTATGTTTAGATAAAAGTCAATCCAAAATGGCAACACAAAGTACATAAAATACTAGGGGTTTTAAGTTTAAAAGGTTCGACTACACATGGGACAAGTTTGTAGTATATTGATTTTGCAGGAGATAAAGAACAGTAGCAAAATTATCTACACTAAGATTTACTGAAGAAGGAAGTAAGTGGTTTGTATGACTGTATACACATTCATTATAAAAACAATGGTCCTGTATAATGCTGTATCAGTCCATGTTCAACACAAATTTTTCTCAAACACCTTCTATTCAGGTGAGGGAAAGTTTACAGTGAAGGAAAGTAATTTTCACACTTCTGTCTCACGTAAATCAAACAAAGCCTGTGCCCAGACGCCCACCTACCAGAGTAGAAGTATTGTAGATAAACAAAACACCATCCTTGGCTGCTGCTGCCAGCCACTGGCTGTTGGGTGATAAACAGAGCAAACCTGATCCAAACTGATTGCTAGGAATCCTCTTTTCTGATGAATATACTGATGGATCTTCCAACTTACTCTGCCAAACAAGCAAAAGGTTAGCAGCAGTTCAGATGGTATCTATGAAATATCTATGCCATTTTGAGAAGATTAATGACAGGTTTGTGGGTTACCACATGCACTGCAGTTTAAACTGTTGTTGGATTACTAATCTAGTAATTACTAATCTAGTAACTAGTGCCATTGCTGTGCTGCTGCTTTGCCTCTCATCTCTGCAAAAGGGTCTGGATTCAGTATGTTTGAGCCTGGAATTTCTTGGCTCAGAAAGGATGTGACATGTCAAGGAGGAATGCTGACCTTTAGAATTCACCTTTTTACTTACCTTGACTCAAAACTCTGGGAGACCTGTGAGCTGCAGAGAGCTGCAGTTCTTCAGCAGGCAATGACAGTGGCTTCCTGAAGCTCCCACTACTTCATTGTGAGGCTGGGCTGGGTTTGCATCTGAGAGTCCTGGGCTCACATTGGCTCAGCCCCTTCAGGAGCTGCATGCCCAGGTCACTCAGCAGACTGCACAAACCCACAGCTCCAGCACAGAAGCCACATGTGAAGTGCCTGCAAGTGGTGTGGATTTTAAGAACCAATATAATAGGACAAGGACATTATTTTTGCCAGGTTTCTGAGCAAGTGCTAGGATACTAAAAGTTGATGAGTATGTATGGAATAGGTATTTTGAGTGGACAGAGGATTTCTTTAAGATAATATCCTGCTATATTAATTTCATCTACAGCCTTTGTTTGCTGGTATTTAACCATCACCCAAAGTAAAGCAACTGCAGAGAATTACCTCTTCAGAGAGGTGGTATTTACAGATGAAAGGTGCACAGGTGCAGTAGCCATACACAATGTTATCCTTCAATCTGACTGCTGAGCTCAAAGGGCAATCCAGATCATATTGCTCCTTTTTCAAGTCACTAGTGTTAAACACTCCTTGTTCATTCACATACTTATCATTATCTAAAAGATTGACAAAAGAAAGAGGGAGAAAGAGGCATCACTACCACTAATGCAGGTGCTTTCTCTATCATGTAATTATGAAAATGATCCTCAGCAAGGAGTGAGCGTGATGTAACTTTTCAGGGAAGAGATTGGGAATTCATTACTTAGATTTAACACCAACTCAGTGAGTTGTGCTGATGTAGCACACTGCAGTGAAGCAGAGCAATAGCTCTACTGGCTCTAAAGAAGTACGAGAAACAGTTTAACCACAGTGCTGTGACAATTTGCATACACTAATTTACTCTGCTTCTTGAGTATTACATCAACAGTGCTAATTAGTTTGCATGAAGGTTCATGTCACCACTGCGTTCATCTAGAACTTATTTTAGGAATCTCTGCCACGAGGAACACACAGCCTGGGTGGTATTGGTTAAAACACTGCAGTTCACATCTTCAAAAGAACATTTTATTCTTTTTGGTTCCCTAAATTGAGCTTTAAAGGGACACCTGAAATTAAGACTGACGAGGCACCTGATATAAAACTGAAATGAAGACAATAACTGTAGATCTTCAGCCACTTTGAAAACAAAGCCCCATTTTATATGTCTAAAAATAGGCACAAAAAAATCTAATATTACCGAATATTTAAAGAAAATATTAACTTTGTTGAAAACTACAAAACTACTTTTTGAAAAGTTTGTAAAATGTACAGCCTTTTAAAAATTAAACGTAAGTAACTTGAAAATCTGATCCTAGGCTTGTTGCCCTAGAAAAAGTTAGTATATATTGCAATTCTTACCTGTTGCAATTGCTGAAGACAGATGAAAAATTTCCAGTCGTGCTTGTTGGACCTCTGCTACATTAAGAAGTACCATCACTTCAACTAAGTCATTCTTTAAGTCAGAAATTACAGAAAGGTGGAGCACTTCATCTGCCAGTACTGAAGCAGGTAAGGAACATCAATGGAAATTGTTACTGAAGCATGGTAACCTTGTTTTTACTAAGCTATCCTGTGACACAAAACGAGATCCCAGTTTGGAATACATCTCAGCTCAGGAGTGCTGCATGCACTCAACTCCGCTTTAGGCACTGGGTGCTGGGAATCCCTAAGCACAAGCTCATTATTATTACACTACACAGTCAAATCTGAATTTACCTCCAGCTTGAATTGTAGCAATTTTGAGGCTGTCTGCTGGTAACTGCCAGATAAAACACAGAAAAACCCTCCTCTAACAAGCCATCCAGACAATGATCAGGCAAATTACAAAAATTAAGGAGATAAATTAATTAAAATGATAATATAATGTCCTTTATACTTAAAATTATGGTGAATGTCGATACACACAGATATTATCTGTAAGAATACTGGTTTTGGAAAAATAAATTCACAAATTTCAAATTTTTTTTGTGAGTTAAAATTCATCATATTTTATTCCTCACTATCAATCAGCAAAGCTGACAATTTCAGCAGTCCCCATGTTAAAGATGACTGTGGTAGAAATTTGTAACAGGAGATTACACACAATGATCATAATCTACAGTTTTTTAATCCAAATTCTCACAAAATTCTTTAGTTTACCACTATTACTTTTGTGCTGGAGCTATGATCAGTTTGTCAGCTAATCCATTCTTTTCCCTGTGACTTATACATACTCTGAAAGAAGGTAATATTGGTACATTTGCTAACTAAAATTACAAAGGGGGGAAAAAAGCAAAAAACCAAAACCAACCAACCAACCAACCAACCTCCCCAAAACAAAACAAAAAACCCCAAAAAGAACTCCGGTCCTTACAAAATAGGTGGGAAGAATATGTTTAGTCCTCCCAGAAAATAAGTAGAATGAAGGTGAGTGGCTTAGCCTGACTGGCAAGTACACTTAAAATTCAGAAAATAGTGAGAAGAAAATGTAATTAATGTTGTTACATGTATTACCTATATATCCCAGAACTTGGAATAATTCTGATGGACGAGCATCTAGAATAAAGATGTGTCCTTCTGTAGCTCTTGCAATGAGGAACTGGCCCCTCTGATCATAACTATGTAAAATGCAAATCCAAGTAGAAATCAATTCAATACAGTCAATAAAAAGAGTCAAATAATTTCACTCCCTTAACATGCTGACTTCACTGAGAGCATAAACACAAATTTCAGCTTCTGGGTTTACACGGTTAGGGTCTGATATAAAGCCCAGTGCTATGAATGCAGTTTCTAATTGAGTGGGTGGTCAATCTAAAGCTGATCATACTCCACAGCAGTCCGCATTAACAACTTTGTTAAGTCAGAATTTCTTTTACATTCACTTTTTTAGAAATAAAACTATTATACAGATCTTGATATTATTTTGAAAAAACATGTCTTTGCATTGATTGAATTTTGAACAAGTTGCTTTCTGTATCTATTTTTAAAGTTCTGTCTTAGGTAGCTGTGAAAAGAGACACATCTGAGTCTCAAATAAAAGGCAGATTTATATTAAAGTTTAGCAGTTCAAAATCCATTGTATCCTTTGCAAAGTAGAGTAATGCACTCTCAGATTTTTCAATAACTGGGGGGAAAAAAACCCAACCAACAAAAACCCCAACCAAACAAAAAAAGCCTTTTAGATCACTAGAGCGAATTACAAGAGGACTGGTAAATTCCAGAACTTTAAGCAAATGAATAATTAACAACGGTAACAAAAATGCACCAAATAAAAAGAGATGACCAAAAGGCTTAAACTTAACTTCACAAAACCTTAAATTTATATTCAGTGAGAAATAACCCTCTAAAGTCAGATACATGGAATTGTGAATAGTTACTGCATATGGTGATCTGTCAGAAAGCATCTTACACTTCAGTATCTTCTGTGTTTGGTTAAACCTTCTTAAAATACAGATTTATTACATTTCTCTTATATAAATCCTGCTACTACCTGTTGCAAGCACTTCAGAATATGTTGGAAAAACATAGAAGCTGTTAAAACATTTTAATTGGTTATTTGTAAAATAAAAATTTCTTTTTTTTTTTCTCAACCAATATCATTACTCAAACAATAAACTGACAATATTCCTACCCTACTAGATACTTACTGCAAAGACAGCACTGGAAGTTTGGAAAGGAAAATTTTGTGAACAACGCGTGGAGCTTCAGCTTTGGTAACATCAACAAAACAGATTTGACCTATTTGGGTCCCTACAGCAACACTGTTGGAGGAGGGACAGCAAGCCATAGAAGTTGCCTAGTTGAGAAGTAGAAGATACTTAACAGTTCAACATATTTTTATATATTATGCTATTTGTTAGTATGACATTTCCTTTGCTATTTAAAAGTCCCTAAAATTTGAAGAAGAAAACCCAAGTAGTTTATTTAAAAAACATGTTTTTAACAAAGAAAGTATTTTAGAGCCATCATGGAAATTCAATCTATGCTTTGTAGCTACACATTAAAAGCTAATTCTATTCTTTCCAGAAAATACCAACCATTATATCCACTCTCCAGATTTTAAGTAAAAGAAGTTTCACCTAAATAAAACAGTGAGTGCACTGTTGTGCACAGCTGCTACAGAAAGGGATTTTCTTCCTTACTATGTCAGATTTCAGGGTTTGAATGCATCTTAAGACAAAGCATTAACACTTTGAAATATTTTTATCAACTCAATTCTTAAAACCTGTTTTTCATATCAGTCAAGGCATTTAGCTTTTATACCTTCAAAACTTTTCTGTTACTCATTAAAAAGAAAAAAAAAAAAGGAATACCATAAAAATTAAAATTTAGGTATTGTTTACAAAGATGTGCTTAAAGACACATCACTAGGACATGTGGCTGAAATGTTTCCTCTGCTTTGTAGTCAAGATAAACACATGACATGATTAGCTCAAGGAAACATTGTGAAACATAATATTCTTTAAATCTCATCCATGGGTTGCTCAAAGACATTACTGAGCTTTGCTCAGCGCTAGTTGATCCAAATCTGTGGAATATTATGCTATCAATAGAAAAATATAAAAATTTTAAGTATCAGTCACGATATAAGATCCTGGTTTCATGTACCTCAATACCAAGGTTTAGCTTGCTGAGGAAAGTTCCATCTTCCAAGGACCAAACTTGTACTTCACCTGAAACTGTTACAGACTGTTGAACAGAGAAAAACAGAGTCAAAAGAGGATGAAATAACCAAATAGTCTAGAAGTGACTAGTGATCTCCTATAGAATATAAATTCAACTAATCTCTATCATAGCAGATTAAGGGTTACTAGCTTCACTTGGGATTATTTAGCTTTTCATTAAGTCCAGTTGCTGCAAGGTACACCTGCTTAAGGAATACTTTCAAAAATTTTTGTG
>NW_008236478.1:9373425-9393250 GCF_000691975.1 Corvus brachyrhynchos
AAGTAGAATGAGACAATTTAGGGCAAAATGTGGAAGCTTGATCAATATTAGCACTCCCACCATTCTGACTACAATAGAAGAACCTGCTTATAAATTTCTTTGCACAGGAAAGCCTTGAGGAGAGGTCTTATTTTCTCACAAGAAAAATGATGGATATTAAAACAATACTTGATTTCTTCTTATATCCAGGAAATTTTGTAATCCCTCAGTAATGTAAGGCTAGAGATCACTCAACCTTCACACTACTCATACACAGTCAGGTAAAATTCAGCGTTCCCATGCTAATGGTGAACAAAGAGATCCAGCCAACTTAATCAACTATGACCCCAGATTTTCTAGGCTGGCTACTTGGAGAATTCATGACCTGGAAATGAATTTCTGGCTAAAATACATGTCTTTCAGGAGTAAAAGACAATGAAAAGCAAGGAATTTCTACGAACGGACAGGTCCATGAGTAAGGCATTCTTTGTCCCTGGACCCAGAGCAGAAGTATCTCTCAGGATGTTCCAACCTGTCCAGAAGGCTGAAAAGATCATTAGCAATTGTTGGACAACATCAGTTCTCTGAACTAAATCCATCTTTTGCTCAGCTATCTTCCTGAACAATTTAAGTCACACAAATCAGCAGCAGAACCAATACAACATAAATGACCCCACCTGCATTCTAGGGCAAGTTCTGACCCCTTTATAGGCTATAGCAGAATGAATGCCATTTACTTCCTTAATGAGAAGTTACACAACTGTAACAAATATCAGAACAGTCCTGACTTCTGCAAGGCTTTTCATTTCATGCCTTAGCAATATATTGGTTACCTGAAAAGAGCCACTGTTCTATATTAGAAATAATACAATTTCTTACCACACAGTAGTTGTTCCCTGGAGTAAGAAAATCAGCTGCCAGAAAACAACTGCTGGATGTGTCCAAGAGTTTGACAGCTTCTCCACTATGGGCAGGTTTGTAACTATAGACTGTCCCCTGACAAATAAAGAGAAATAATCCATCACTGGCTATGAAACTTTTCATTAAAAGCTTTTGAACACTTAAAAATACCCCACCATCTTTCTGAGCTTCACTCTTTGAACTTTTATATTTTACTCTAACCTGAGGTAAAAAGTGCCCAGTAGGATTCATCTGAATTTAGTGGATTATATTGTTACCCTAGCTGAAGAGGAGGTTAGTACATTTTAGAGTGATCCATCTAATCACATTTTCAAGAAGTTTTGTTTCTCAAACTTGCTTTAATAAAATAATTTCAACACACCAAATCTCATGTGACTCCAGAAATTAATAAATATTCTAAACCAACACAAAACTTCATGTCTGTATAGAGAACAACTCTACTGCAGAGTCACAGTAGGTCTGACACACCCAAACTACACTTTTCTCCCTGTGCAAGCACACATCAAGCCTGGAGTTCATGCCCAGTAGATCCATGACTTGGACACATGGGAGACCCTGAGCACGTACTCAACTGCACACACATAAGGATTTCTGTTGGAAAATCTCAACGTTAGGTACTTTATAGTCCACCATCTGTAGGAGACAATTTTCTTGCACTTCATTAAAAGTCTTTCCAATTTTCAGTAGAAACACAGAATGGACTATGTTCACCTCTGATATAATTTGTTGACTTGTGTGATTACATTAGATGTTTTGTACTAATAGTATCAGCATATTCATATAAAGTCACAGGAATATCCCATTCTGTAGTGCTGTTATCTCAAATGCTGTACCTGGTCAGTGACAAGCAGAAGACTGGTGTAATCAGGAGAAAATATGAGGCTGGAAATGGGCTGTGAGATATCTGCACAGATTTTCATCTCATACTGCAGCTCTTTGATGTGATAAAAGATTAAAATGCCCTCCTGTGCAGAAAAGTACAAATCCACATGAGGTCTATGTCACTTACACTATCGGGCAAACTGAACTGCAAGATCTGAAAATCCCTGGAGTAGCAGTGTTTAACTGCAACCCATCACCAATGGTCTCATTTTTCTTTAGTATGTTTAAGTCAAAAGGACTCTAAACCGAGATAATAAATCTATTGAACATGAAGGTGTTCTTTAATACAGTTCTTAGTGACAGTCCATGTTTGATAACAACAGACTCTCACATCAGCTAATGCTTTAGATTTCATGTTCTTTTTGAGACAGTGTAAGAATTTGTCCCCCTCTTAAGCACGAATGTACAATGGCATTGTCAGATTGGGTTGGATATTGAGTTAGATTTTGCACAAAACAATTTGGCAATTCCATTGGCCATTTTCTCTCCTTTCCTGTTTTTTGTCCATCCTTCTCTTCTGTTCCTCTACAACATTCTTGAATAAAACCAGGATTGTCCTCTTTTATTGCTTCTTTGATTACAAAAATAGAATATTTTCCTGCTCTGCTCCCCTGTGTCAAGTCTTCACAAAGTGAATATAGACAGCACCAGAAAGGACCTTTATAGTCCTGCAGCCCTTCACTTTTTCCTAACTCCTGTCTTTGCAGTGAACTCTGCAAATATACTCCATTTGAATGTTCTTTGATTTTCACACAGTAAGTTAAAAGCATAAAGGATGCCTTACACTTCCAGCTGCATACAGTCCCTCATTACAAAATGCCATGGCAAGTAAAACTGGTTTTTGCAGATTGTTTGGTTTGCCACCTAAAAGCACAAAATCAACATAAAATATCAAATTTAATTTATTGCAACAATGTGTCACAACTCCAAATCTGGGATGATTTACTATTTATTTGTGAGTAAAAACATCATAGAGTCATTTAGATTGGAAGGGATCCTAGAAGTCCTCTAATCCAACCCCCTGCTCAGCACAGAGCCGACTTCAAACTCAGAACTAACTTCCAAGTCGGATTATGTTGTCCAGAGTCATATCAGCTAAGGTTTGAATATACCCAAAAATGGAAATTCTGTATCTTCTCTGGGCAACTTGTGCCAATGTCTGACTACCTTCACTGTGAAAGTACTTGTTTCCTAATATACACCCAGAATTTCTGTTGATGCAAACAGTGTCCTTTGCCTGTCTGGTTGTATCTTCTCTGTAGCCTTTCATTGAATAGCTAAAGCAATAGTAAAATCCCTCATTTCCTTTTCTCCAGGCTGAACAAACATAGCTCTCTCAGAGCATCTTTGTATGTCATATTCTAAGACTGCAATAATCTTTGTGGTAATGTGCTGAACTTCATCCATTCTATTGTTTTTGTACTGTGGAGCCCAAAACAAAGTGTTTGAAACAAACCCCTAAATCCTAACTCAGATAAATTACAAGGGACTGCAGTTCTAAAGAAATGCTAAAACTAAGCAGTAGGAAACCTCTTCTAGCACCACTTACTCCAATTTAAATTAGAACAAACAGAAATTTTTCCACTGTCACTTTCTCCTGAGGCTTTTAATTTGGCTGTCTATGGGCACAAAAGCTATTAATCTTTTGTCATGTAAACACACATAATATTGCCAACAATGTGTCTTACAGAGGCCAATGTGAGACGAGTTTTTCTAACCAGTGGCTTCCAGCTGTACTCACATATTATTACTCCCAGACATCAGCAGTGCTGCCTAGAAATCTATTAGCTTCATTTGAATATGGAAATACCTTTCTTTTTCTGCGCTTCTCTACGAACATAGGACACCACATCCGCTATTTTCTGCATGAACTCTGCACAAAAGAAAACAATTTATGATGTCGACCTTGTTTGTATGTCAATATTGCAATACAAGTCAGTTGTATTCTACTCTACTGAACAAAAAGGCCAGGTTCAGTACACTAAATTAAAAATGTGCATTCTTCCTCAATATCTACCATTTCTGCCATCTATGCAACTGAGCAAGCACAGTTCTCTTACTCAGTTTACAGCTGTAAAAAGGAGATAACGTGGACTTGGCGTGGAGAGTGGTACAGATGCAGACTTATCTTCCTTCTAGTGCTAAGTTATGGTATTCTTATTTCTAACAATGATTCCTTTTTTTAGATACATTTACAAGGAAACTTCAGCCAGTCTGAAAACAATGCCTAAGTGACATGTTGTGGCTGCTTACGATTCTGTTTGCAACACATTATCAGGAATTCAGCATGTGCTTAAAGCTGGCCATGCACTTAAGCATTCTGCTAAATAGATACAGATTGCAGCCTGTTTTAAATTAAGCAGAAGCTTCAGTATAATATAAATACAGACCATTTTGTTATACAGTTTTACAACAGCACTCAAAGATGAACATACAGGCCAAGAAAAAGCCCAAATGGCAAATATTCTTGTTGCCTTCTACTCAACTGACAAAAACAGTTCTGATCACACCTCAACTTTTCATTTCCAACTCTTTATTTGCTAAATTCAACACTCTGATCATTTCAAAAAGAGAAATAATGCTGGTTTGTTGGGTTGTTTTAAAAGCAGCCTTCCATTTTGGTGTTAACTATCAAAAGTAAAAGTCAGGGATACTTGCTGCAGCTTAAGAAATCATGTACTATATGTGAACAGAAGAAAATAAGATTACCAGGAGATTATCTCTTACCACTAATTCAGTGTTTGCTAGAGAAACAGCTCTATGCTAGGAAGAAACATATTCCAGTACTCCTCCTAAACCTGACCAAAGCATGAACTTCCTGTCCATGGCAGGACTGACACCTTCCATCCCATCAAAGGATGATGGGGTACAGATTGCCAAAGGAACAATTTTTGATGGTTGCGTCTCAGCATCCTCCATTTTGGCAACCCTCTGAATGGGCACAGAAGGGTAATGGCATGTAGCAGAGGAGACAGCTCAGGTTTCCCAGAAGAAGAAGGTGTGAAATGGGTTGCCCTTAACGTAAAACTTTAGTCAGTCATAGCCTGCCAAAGGTCCCCATGAAAAAAGACAGGTGGGAATACTTATAGGGCACACAAACCAACTTGGTGAGTTGCAATCAATCAGAGGTCCTCCCATTCCAGAATAAATTAAAAGCAGATTCCTTTGTCTGAAGCCAAAGACATCTTCTGTTCACTCTCTGTGCCTCACACATTCTCCAGTAAAGCCTGGTAGTGTTTACAGCCTTGTTTTCATTATAAAATAGTCTATGTAAGAGCTGGCATTAAGGAATGCTATTAAGCCACACTGCTTCAGTTTTGTTGTTTGAAGACTCGTGAGCCCTCAAAGATCACTTCTAACATTACCTAACATAGCAAATGAAGACTATCCAACATTTCATGCAAAAGAAAAGAAATTATTGGTACTTAACTAATAGTAAAAATAGTACTGTTGTTAGTACTACTAATAATAGCTGGTATATTAATAGTTTAATGTTAATCTATTAGGGCTGGTTAATAAGATCTGGAATCCTGGAAATATAGTTAATTTAATAAATTTTGATATATGTTAATTTAATCAATTTTGATGTATTTACAGTTGTTTTGGTTTTGGTTTGTTTGGTTTTTTTCACAAAGAAAAATGAAAGTCAGCTATTGGGTGTTAAAAACACCCCACAGAAGCTCAAAAGACATTCTCATATGTTTACTGTACTAATTAAAAAAATAGGGTTCTACAATATAGCTTTCTAATTTCTGTGAGGTACACAGCAGGAGAACAGAAGAAAGCAAAAAAAGCTTTCACCTATCCCCTTTCCTCCCTACTTGAATGAAACACACTCAGCTATTTCTTACCAGGTGGAGCTTTTTGTTGAAGAACAGAAACACTGTACTTCTCAGCATCAATTGCCAAAACATATCCTTCTTTACAGCCCATGTATATTTCTGAGGTTGCAGTCCAGCAGTGGGCAGTGGGATGCACAGAAGTCTTAATACAATTTCTAGGCTTCAGCATGAAAACAAAAAAGTTCAATCAACAATTGACAAATATCTGTACAAGCTGTTACATACATTTCAAAATAAGAAAAAAATAGATCATTACTTCATAGAGTCTGACATCATGTTTAACATCAGCATTATTTTATTCAGTCATCCCTTCAGTGAAGCCAGTAACTGGAAAAAGAACATTCTCCAAAAAAGTATATGTCTGGAGAAAGGGTGAACTCACTCTCTCTCTAGAAGCTTGTTTAAATGATGAATTATATTTTCAATTAAAAACTATATATTTTTAAATTTGAATTTGTCTGGATTTATTCTCCAGCATTTGAATCTGTTACAATTTTATCCCTAGCTTGGAAATCCCTCCAGTATCTTCCCTATCCTCACAAAGAAATTGACCCACCATAACAAGGGCATCTCCCAAACTTTTAATGATAAAATTATGATAAAATTCAACACACTGAGCCCCTAGAGGTTTCTTTAAATGTCAGAGGGGCACTGGAAGCCCCAATTTAAATGGTTACTTATTATGACCTTGCCATGACAAATGCCTTTCAAACTGCTTTTCAGAATATTCTTCCACTTTATAGCCAAATGTGAACATGTGGTTCTTGCATACCTGGCAGTACTAAAACACATTTTGTTTGAATAGCTTATTGTATAATCCAAATTGCTCTGTAAAACAGCTCTGTCAATCTTTGTGTCAACTGCAAATAAGTGCTAGAAATATCCCTGACCTGGACTTCCCATGTGCCTTGAATTTAATTTCGCTAAAATAACTCTCATAAATCTGTTATCCATAAAACAGGAAGAACAGAACTTCTCCAGCAAATATTACTAAAGACAGAGTGGCCTGTTCAGATACAATAGTAACAGAGATCATAAAAATACCATGATAGAAAGAACCAGATTAAAGAGAATTCAGGGAGGGGAAGAGGGGGACAAAACACAAGAAAACCTTGGGAGAACATTTAAAAGAGAGGATTCGAAGCACCATGCATGTGTGCAGAAGTGGTGAGGATCACTAAACAATATGATGGATGATAAAAAAGAAGATTCTATAATTCTATACAACACCTGCTGTCTCACTAAAGTTTCTATAAAAAGAGGAAATATGGATGGACTTTTGATGAAAACACAGGACAGAGATTCATAAGTACCTAGATTTCATTAGCAAAATATACCAAGCACTTGCTGTATGATTCCTGGTAAGTAACTTACATTCTATTTATGCTTCCAAAGCATTTTTAATTTCTCAGGGGAAAAATGTTACAGAAATAAAGTATATTGATATTTACCTTATAAATCAAATAGGACTAACATTAATAAATCTATAGCAAATAGGGCTTTACATCACCCAGAAAAACATTTAATACAGGCATTTTCACTGATTTTATAAGGCTTGAGCATCACAAATCTTTGGGAAGGTCGTAACTGAATTTCTGCAAAACGCAAGCTTCCTGTGTAAACATAACTTCTGTAATATTCCTTTGTACCTGCTGTCATGACCGTCTTTACACATAAACTAGGTAAAATATGCTAATCCTAGGATAAGATTATGTAAATGCCAAACCAGGTTGCTTCTTGAAGTGTGCATTGGTACGGCGGCGCATAATAATAATAATAATAGTAATAATACTGCTTTTTTTTTCTTAACTTCTCTCCTTTTGAGTATTTTTTTTAACTTCTCTCCTTTTGAGTAGCACCTCTTCAGGGGAAAAAAATTCCATGATGGATCCTTGCCACAAAAAGTTTTATAAAAATACAATAGAATGAAATTGGTGCTAGAGATGAAGTCAATTCAAGTGGGCTCGATTGTCCCACTCTGCTCTGCACCGGTGCTGCCTTACCTTGAATATCGTGAGCAGTTTTGGTCACTGCAGTATAAGAAAGATATTAAACTACTAGAGAATGTCCAAAGGAGGACTAGGAAGATAGTGAAAGGTCTAGAGGGGAAGCTGTATTAAGAGCAGCTGAGGTGATTTGGTCTATTCAGTCTGATGAAGAGACTGAGGGGAGACCTCATTGCAGTTACAACTTCCTTGTGAGGGGAAGAGGAGGAGCAGGCACTGATCACTCTGTGGTGATCAGGCACAGGACCCAAGGGAATGCTCTGTGTCAGGGGGGGTTTAGGTTGGACATTAGAAAAAGATTCTTCACCAGAGGCTGGTTGGGCATTAGAAGAGGCTCCCCAGGAAGTGGTCACAGCACTAAGCCTGACAGAGTTCAAGCAGCATTCGGACAATTCCCTCAGGGACAGGGTGTGACTCCTGCGGATGATCCTGTGCAGGGCCAGGTGTTGGATTCGATGATCCTCGTAGGTCCCTTCCAACTCAGCATACTCTGGGATTCTGTGGTAAAGCACATTTAGAAAACTCTGATCTAGAAAAATCTAATGCCAGAAACAAAGGATGGGAAGCTGTAGGATATTTGAATTCCTTTCCCTCTGCTGCCCCGCTGTGGTTACACTTGGGTACATATCCAGCCTCAGTACGTGGTTCTAGAGTATGGAACACTGACACACGTCCAAGAAGCAAACAAGCAGGCTGGCAATAGGCTTGCTTTTCAGTGCTGGGGTGTTGCAAAGAGGTGCTTAACTTGACAGGACTTATGCATGTGACTTCCCTCCAGTGTCAGGGCTTAGAAGATCTAACAGTGCTCAGTTTTTCTGCTTGGTTAGAGGTTTATGTGCACAGCCATGCATAGAGGAGAGAACTAGTGCTGTAAGGCAAAATAAATTCAAGTCCTAAAAAAAATTACTTAGCTACCATAGTCTGGAGTAAGGTGAAAACATGCCAGAAACAGATTCATTGCCTCCCAGTGCTGAACCCACAGTTTAGTACAAGGGAAACATACCACCACCACAACAACAAAAGGAACAAGAGCTAGTATTTTGGAAGAAAACCTTTCATTTCTAAATAACTTGTTGTTCATTACCTTATCAATATTGACAAAAAAAATACACCCATCTAAGAAAACTAGACAGTAAATAACTATCAAAATATTTACCATCTAATTTGAAAGAAAAGGAAATCTTCAATGAAGACTGTTAGAACAGCCTACTTGTACTCCAGAAATATTTCTATGGATAAGGACAATACAATCACATTGAGGGTGCTAAAAAGAAATCTAGGTTTTTCTGAAGGCAGATGGGAATGCAAAATCCCTATAGAGATCTTTAGTGTATATATCTAGTATCGCTGATAGCACAAACTTTTCCATGTGGAAAAGTTCACAACATGGTTCTGCGAGTTCAAGCATAAGAACCTACTACTACTGAGCAGAATAGCATCCACTCCGGGACAAATTCTATTAAGCCTCACAGACCTAATAGAGGAGCTGTTTTTTTCCCCAATACTTCTTGTAATTCACTGTACAGAATAAAGAATGAAGTGGGTTTTGCAAAGTTTGTCATCTGCAATAACCTAAGAGGCAGTAAGGCAGAAGAAAAGGGCAAGGCCCCAGATGAGAATATATTATCTTCATTTTCCACGTTCTAAGTGATTTCAAATATGAGCAGTTCACATGTATTTAGAATCAATATAGGATATTTGTTTCTAGTTCTTCACTGTCCTGAAAACCATGGGAAACCAGTTACACAGTTAAAAACCTCTACCATTGTGAAAGCATGAAGCAATGAAAAGAGGATGAGGTCAGGAAAACATCATTTCCTGTTTCTATTTTTTGATTCTTCTTTGCACACTATCTGATCATACAGAACTCTCATTTGTCCACTGAGAAGATGTAGTTTAATGCCAGTGTCATCTTCTGCATGCTAGTTTTGTTATCTCATATATATCACAAGCCACCAAATAGAAATTGATGGTCTTTTTCTTAGAAAAGAATCCCAGATTTGCAAGTTAAATGTTTTCACACTTCTAGTTTGTAGTCAGGTGAAAAGTAAATTTCAAACAAAATGAGAACACTTTTGAAGCCTCTAAAAAGAGGCATCTCAAGGGAGGATAAAAAGTAAATAATCAAATACAAGTGAGACAAATGGCAAGGTCCAGCACTGAGAGTGGTATGGGAATGTATTTCAGAAGCAGGGGTTGCTGTCTGGAATACAGCCTTCAATGCTTCCATAGCCTGAGGCATTTTCAAAGTCAAAAAGAAAGCAATCCCAAAGGGATACGTGAGGATTACTATCAGTTTAGTGTGGGAATAAGTAAATGCCAAACCAGGTTGCTTCTTGAAGTGTGCATTGGTACGGCGGCGCATAATAATAATAATAATAGTAATAATACTGCTTTTTTTTTCTTAACTTCTCTCCTTTTGAGTATTTTTTTTAACTTCTCTCCTTTTGAGTAGCACCTCTTCAGGGGAAAAAAATTCCATGATGGATCCTTGCCACAAAAAGTTTTATAAAAATACAATAGAATGAAATTGGTGCTAGAGATGAAGTCAATTCAAGTGGGCTCGATTGTCCCACTCTGCTCTGCACCGGTGCTGCCTTACCTTGAATATCGTGAGCAGTTTTGGTCACTGCAGTATAAGAAAGATATTAAACTACTAGAGAATGTCCAAAGGAGGACTAGGAAGATAGTGAAAGGTCTAGAGGGGAAGCTGTATTAAGAGCAGCTGAGGTGATTTGGTCTATTCAGTCTGATGAAGAGACTGAGGGGAGACCTCATTGCAGTTACAACTTCCTTGTGAGGGGAAGAGGAGGAGCAGGCACTGATCACTCTGTGGTGATCAGGCACAGGACCCAAGGGAATGCTCTGTGTCAGGGGGGGGTTAGGTTGGGCATTAGAAGAGGCTCCCCAGGAAGTGGTCACAGCACTAAGCCTGACAGAGTTCAAGCAGCATTCGGACAATTCCCTCAGGGACAGGGTGTGACTCCTGCGGATGATCCTGTGCAGGGCCAGGTGTTGGATTCGATGATCCTCGTAGGTCCCTTCCAACTCAGCATATTCTGGGATTCTGTGGTAAAGCACATTTAGAAAACTCTGATCTAGAAAAATCTAATGCCAGAAACAAAGGATGGGAAGCTGTAGGATATTTGAATTCCTTTCCCTCTGCTGCCCCGCTGTGGTTACACTTGGGTACATATCCAGCCTCAGTACGTGGTTCTAGAGTATGGAACACTGACACACGTCCAAGAAGCAAACAAGCAGGCTGGCAATAGGCTTGCTTTTCAGTGCTGGGGTGTTGCAAAGAGGTGCTTAACTTGACAGGACTTATGCATGTGACTTCCCTCCAGTGTCAGGGCTTAGAAGATCTAACAGTGCTCAGTTTTTCTGCTTGGTTAGAGGTTTATGTGCACAGCCATGCATAGAGGAGAGAACTAGTGCTGTAAGGCAAAATAAATTCAAGTCCTAAAAAAAATTACTTAGCTACCATAGTCTGGAGTAAGGTGAAAACATGCCAGAAACAGATTCATTGCCTCCCAGTGCTGAACCCACAGTTTAGTACAAGGGAAACATACCACCACCACAACAACAAAAGGAACAAGAGCTAGTATTTTGGAAGAAAACCTTTCATTTCTAAATAACTTGTTGTTCATTACCTTATCAATATTGACAAAAAAAATACACCCATCTAAGAAAACTAGACAGTAAATAACTATCAAAATATTTACCATCTAATTTGAAAGAAAAGGAAATCTTCAATGAAGACTGTTAGAACAGCCTACTTGTACTCCAGAAATATTTCTATGGATAAGGACAATACAATCACATTGAGGGTGCTAAAAAGAAATCTAGGTTTTTCTGAAGGCAGATGGGAATGCAAAATCCCTATAGAGATCTTTAGTGTATATATCTAGTATCGCTGATAGCACAAACTTTTCCATGTGGAAAAGTTCACAACATGGTTCTGCGAGTTCAAGCATAAGAACCTACTACTACTGAGCAGAATAGCATCCACTCCGGGACAAATTCTATTAAGCCTCACAGACCTAATAGAGGAGCTGTTTTTTCCCCCAATACTTCTTGTAATTCACTGTACAGAATAAAGAATGAAGTGGGTTTTGCAAAGTTTGTCATCTGCAATAACCTAAGAGGCAGTAAGGCAGAAGAAAAGGGCAAGGCCCCAGATGAGAATATATTATCTTCATTTTCCACGTTCTAAGTGATTTCAAATATGAGCAGTTCACATGTATTTAGAATCAATATAGGATATTTGTTTCTAGTTCTTCACTGTCCTGAAAACCATGGGAAACCAGTTACACAGTTAAAAACCTCTACCATTGTGAAAGCATGAAGCAATGAAAAGAGGATGAGGTCAGGAAAACATCATTTCCTGTTTCTATTTTTTGATTCTTCTTTGCACACTATCTGATCATACAGAACTCTCATTTGTCCACTGAGAAGATGTAGTTTAATGCCAGTGTCATCTTCTGCATGCTAGTTTTGTTATCTCATATATATCACAAGCCACCAAATAGAAATTGATGGTCTTTTTCTTAGAAAAGAATCCCAGATTTGCAAGTTAAATGTTTTCACACTTCTAGTTTGTAGTCAGGTGAAAAGTAAATTTCAAACAAAATGAGAACACTTTTGAAGCCTCTAAAAAGAGGCATCTCAAGGGAGGATAAAAAGTAAATAATCAAATACAAGTGAGACAAATGGCAAGGTCCAGCACTGAGAGTGGTATGGGAATGTATTTCAGAAGCAGGGGTTGCTGTCTGGAATACAGCCTTCAATGCTTCCATAGCCTGAGGCATTTTCAAAGTCAAAAAGAAAGCAATCCCAAAGGGATACGTGAGGATTACTATCAGTTTAGTGTGGGAATAAGTTTTCAAGGTTTCAGCAGGTCATTTTAGCTTGGGCATAGTTAAATGCTGACACACCAAATGCTGCTTCTGGCATACAGATTCAAACCTCCACTGCACAGATATATGACTGCGCTAGGATCTATGTCAGACATGTCACCACTGTACTGCACTACGCAGCAGCTCTGTGCCTTCTCAGTCTCCTGTCAAAATGGGTTTCAAAAATATTCTTGTGGTAACAGATCCATTTGCTGGGTTGTACCTATTTAATAAGCATTGGAATAATAAAAAGAAAAAATTCAGTAACTACCACAAATGTTTCTGCTTCATCTCCTTCCAGGCCAGCAATGGCTGAAACTGGCAAATCAGGGCCATGGTATGGATCATCATTACGAGAAGGTGGGAAAAACAAATCCTCGTGAGGAGTCACAGTCCCATGACCATCGGGGAGTTCCACAGGGCTGTGAAAAAGCAAAAGACAAAAGCAAAGTCTGAGGAGAAGAAATGTGAATAGTAAATGCTGATACAAAACACAGAAGCTGTTTTCAAAATGGGCTTTATTTCTGCAGAAGTAATGGAGGAAGAGTGAGCATGCCTATGTATTTACACGTGCATTCTGTAACGCCAAAACGCACAAAAACCTTTGGTATTTTTTTCAGATCACAAATTAAGGCCTTGTTTATACTTTCATTAGTATAACTGTCAGTGGCAACATATTGATTATATTAGTAGTTAACAAGATTAAATACAGTTGGGAATGGTAGAGTAGCTGTCACCTCAAAGCATATGTTTTATACTTTGAAGACTCCAACTTGAATGATACATACTACTTTTATACCAACCTCAAAAAACATTTTGGCATAAATAAATTCTAGTTTTGCTGTGCTCAGTGAACTGCATTGACAGAGCCATCCTCTCTGGACCTGTTAATTAGCCACACAAGCTGGAAATCACATAGAAAACTCATACTGCTTTTGGTATAATTTGTGATTACAACAAGATATTGTTTAACTATGCTTACTAGGAACAAACTGATCCAAATTCGATGGTTTCATAGCTACAAAAGCAATGCTCAATGTAGTCACTTACAGAAAAGCAGTCCAGGCACGACCTTAATGCACCTTAACACAGCTTTTGATTGAGGCTGCCAAAGCAACTGATTAGTATTAGCTTCATGGAATGCATAATCTGGTCATGTGAGTACTGAGAAATGAAATCATAAATTTAATTCATTTGATTGACTAGACAGATTTATAGTGGTTGTGATTTAGCAATTACTGACTGCAATTACTAGGTGAACTAAGTGGGACTAAATCCTTTGCAAATAGACATGTGTTGTTAGTCTTTGATATTAAAATATACTTGTAGATTTTGCCCTTAGCCTGAGGGGTGTTCCACTCACTGTCGCGTAAGGTGATGCTCGTCCTTACACCTCTCAACGTGCCAGATGGTAACGGAGCTCTCAGCAACAAAACACAGCTGCTGCCAATTCATAGGGTTAAAACTCAGAGAGGTCCCTGTTAGCCCTGGCTGAGACTCACTGCACAGGAGGATATTTTCTTGCCAATTCCTTCATTAAAGAGAGTAAAAGAAAATCAGATTCATTAAACAGGCAAAAAAACATTGAAGCCAAAGATCTGGTTGTGATTATGACTGACGTTCAAGATCCAGTTTGGAAAACAAATACTTGTCACTGACAAAAAATTTCTGCTGTCAAACAAGTTAGATGCTCTTGAGAATGAAAAGGATGTGGTTAATTAGCCACACATAAAGTTATTACTACTAGAAAATGATTGAATAACTGACATTTTAGAAACACTATCATGCACTCCCTTCTGTGAAAAGACCAATGGTCACAAGAAATGGATTTTTTTTTCATTAGCTCCATCGATGACTACTCAAAGGGGCCCAAACAATTAACTCCTCAGCACCCCAGCCTTGCTTTTCCAATCTGTAACATAATGACTGTAATGCTTGCAGCTGGAAGGTGTTATAATAAGGAAACAAATCACAGTCAGCCTATGATTATCTACGGATTAATTACCTAGGTAATACAGTAATTGTGTTGTGAATGCAGACATACAAGCTATGGCTGCATTAACTAACTTGGGCACAAACCAGGGCAGAGTCTGTGTGGGGCTGTTATGTATAGCTGACAGAAGCCTGGGAATCTGCTTTCCACTGACTTTTCTTTTGTCCAGTATAACCCATTTTATGTTCTCCTCATTTAATTTGCATGTTTTTCACTATTCAGACTAACATTTGATGGCATTTGCATTTTTAGGTGCTATCCAAGAACTGATTAACAATATTTGAAGAAAATGGTTAAAACCATTTCTTAATTTATTGGATAATCTATCTGATTGCTAATCTAAATATCATTTATAGCTTTGGTATTTGTCATTATTGCTGAGAGGAAAAATCTAAAATGCATACACTACTGTAAATGGATTCAGTATAATCCCTTAATCTGGCTGTAATAAACTCACTCACAGAAATAATCACAAAGCAAACAATGGTTAACATTTATAACATATGCAAAAAATGGGAATTATTCATACATATGCAGTAGCCCTCATTAAAACTACAGGAAGCTATAAACTACAATTCTCACTTTTAAAGATATCAGTGTATCATGTTTTCTAAAGATCTGTCAGCATGTTCTTGTCTCATACCTACCAGATAACACCAACTGGGTTTTATGGTAGATAATTTACTAAGATCTGAAACTATGGTGAAACACGTATCTGAAAAGGAATCTGACATTAAGCTTCTCCTTTCAACAGAAAAGAATAAAGATGAGGGATAAAATATCTCAGATGAAAGGCAGCTTTTAGTTATCCACAAGCTCTTTATATTTAGAGACTGACATCTTTCAAAACATCTCTTATACCTCTGATCCCAAACTAGCTGCTTAAAGTAGTGGGGCTGTGCAATGGTCATATAGGCATGACATCTAATGCTCAACACTGAGATTTCTGTCAATGAATGCACAATATAATCCAATCACAAAAATGAAGGTCCTGATTTCACAGTAAACTCACACACCTCTGTTGAAATTATCATAAATTCTAAACTTAATATTCTAATGTAATTGTATTTTGTCACTAAATTCTTTGTGACTTAGGATGGTTTTTTATGACAATTAGCTGCTGACAGTTGTAACACGCTGATTCAAGCTGGTTAAAATTGTTTGGCCTTGGAAATTGCTACTACTATAAAGCATTTAAACATTTCTAGGTATTTCTGGTTTTAAGAATAATCTAGAGAAGTCTTTCAGGATGGAGCATTTTTGTTTAAGAGCACACAATGAACACATTGGACCACGTGTGTTACTTCTGCTGTAAGTGACAAGTGTGTCAGCTGTCAGGCCAGTGAGGCTTTGTTGGTTTCCAGTGTGATATACACAGACATCCTTCTTGAACTACTGTGTATGATCAGAGCTCACAGCAAACTTTATTCTTCTTCAGAAGGGATAAAGAAGAGGCATCTGTAATAGTATCTACTCTCATTACTAAATTCTGAAATTCCGGGAATTTCTGCAACTTCACTTGTATAAGAAAAGATCATCATTAAATTGAGACTATACCAACTATTCCTTATATGTCCTTGCTTGCCTTTCTCCCTCCTCATTTATTTTGAAGTGCTCAGACTCCACAGTCAATGGGAACTTGCTGGCAATGGAGGCAAGAGCAGGGCTGTATTTTACAGTACAATTAAAATATTACATATTCTACTTTTCTGTATCTGCACTGCATTATATATTTCACATCAATGAACAGAAAATTATGATCTAGCCCAGTGATCCAAGTTAGTGTAATCACTGAGCAAAATTATAAGCCAGAACTAAGATCAAGCAAAAGTAATTAAGAGGAGCACTGAACAGTCCAGGGGGACAAACCAGTGCAAATCGGCTTTAGAACCTTTTTCCTCTTTTCAGCAGGCAACTTTCTTCCACAAACAGCATGGGCTCAGCTTCCAACAGTGAACAGATAATTAACTGATGCTGAAGGCTCTGGAATTAGTCCAAAAAACAAAATTTGGAAGAAGGTAGAAGATAACTTTGGTACCGCTAACAGCCAATTTGACTGGTGTCTACTAATACTAGAAAATAAACAGCAATTTTGGTACAGAAAGTTTGCAGACAATGATCAATCAGGGGGGGAAAAAAAAAGAGATGAAGGCAAACAGTATGTTTTCCAAATTTGTTAACTTAATTTGTGTTAAAACAGTAGTCAGACAAATATATGAATTAAATGCAAATGGTATGAGACAATTTTATTTTTTTACTCTTACCATACTGAAAGAACAAATTCTGGGATCGAAGAGTAACTGGCCAGATATGGGCCTGTGAAACTAAATGAAAGTAAGGTATAGTCCAGCTGAGCATCACCTGAAATATAAAAATAAAGAACATGGTCTTTGATTGTCCCAGACTTTATTTTATAGTACCACAGATACTCTTCTCACTTCCTTTATATCCAGTTTAACTCCTTAAATATTCTCCAGGCCCTTGATTTCTTGGCTTTACTGCAGATTATTCTTTTGATTTGATCATAAAAATGTTCCCTATATATCACTGCTTGGAATTTTTTTCAATTTTTTTCAATAATACTTTGAAATTGTAAAGTATTTTTCCTCAAGTCCCATGAAATCCTTTGCAGTCATGATTTTATTCATATACATGAAAAAAGCAAGTAGCATGATCCTTATTTAAATGGCAAGGGAACTGAAACATGAATAGGGTAAGCAACTTAACTACAGAGAGAAATTACATGAAGCAGGCAAAAACATACACTAAATCCTGGACTCCAAAGTTTAACTGCAAGACCCTTCATCCCTCTCACATCCCGAATTTCTCATCCGGCTTTCAGCAGTCTGCTTGGGAGTCTACTGCAGTATGATTTTGTTGCTTATTCTGACTACATTTTCCTAAAACTAATTCCATTTAACTCCTTTTCTTTTCCTTTTAAATTAGCTTCATTATGTATGGTCATATTCCTCCCTAGCTCGAACCTAAGTAAAAGTAGTACAGTGGAAAATTCCTTCCACTGCTTTCCATAAATCTCATAATGAGATTTATGCTCCCTGCCACACTGTTTTTCAAGTCTTATAAAAAAAAAAACAACCTCTGAAACTGGATGATTAAAGCATTGTTTTAATGAAATGATGATGATGAGGGTCACCACATCACTACCTTTTAATTCTGTCGGTTTACTCAGTTCAGGAAAAGTGTAGATGTATATGATGGGATTGAGCTTCCGGTCAGAAAAGGCCAGCACTTGACTGTTGGCATTTGCTGCAAAGGCTCCCACCTGGCCAGTCTGACACTGCAGTGCTCTTGTCTTCTTTGTTTCGATGTCCAGGAAGAGGATGTAATTACCACAAGGATAGCAGACAGTTTGATCATTGATAAAGCCAAAGTTCTTATCTGAGAATCCCTGAACCCAACTGAAAATAGAGCAACTGAATGTTAGAACATTAACCAAAAACACACATTTCTCAAAAAACTGTGCAAAAGGGAATGTTGTAGCCTAAGTTCCATTGGACTGATGCTTGGGATTTGTTAGATTCATCCTCATACTCATGTTGCAAAACCACAATAACTGAGATTTGGTATTATGAATCACTAGTTCAGTGCTTCCAAAAACATACAGTTGATCTTACCCTGATGGAGCACAAAAGACTGGCATAAGAACATGGAGAGATGCTTTTATTTCTTTCAGTTTTCACTAAAGTCAGCCAAGTTCACAGGCTCTGGTTTTGTACTCATATATCTCAGCAAATGGCATAACTTTATTTGAAAGAATTGCATGGGTACAATCCATACTTGGGACCCAGTTGTGTTTGTTTAACCTTTTTGCACTTTCATAGTTCATCTCATACACAGAAAATAAAAAACATAAAGGCATAGCTTCTGTTTATATGAAGCAAACCAGGACTGTTCTGCTTTAAAGACTCCAGTACTTTAACATGGTAAAACTCTGGAATGTAAACAGGATGTGTTACACAAGGGCTGAAATAAATTACTTAAGAGGACTCTGCTTATGAACTTACAACATGTCAAGAAATTCATAACTGCTTGCAGATGTTTTTACTTTTCAAAAAGTGTGTGGACAAACATCAGGGTTGTCTTACCAAAGGGATCTGCATTTACCACTAAGCGAGGATGTCAGTTTAGCCTGCTGGTAGCACAGCAGGAAACAGACAGGCTCTGTGTATAACACTGCTGTTAGCATCTTCTCTTGGAATTATCATTCAGAAACATCCCATCTCTGCTCTTTTTTCCAAATCAGAGAATTTGACTGGGAGAGACCTTTGTTCTCTGCAATGACCAGAAGCATATTTATGCTCCTTTCACAAACATAAGTCAGTCATAAAGTCAGCTCCGTTGCTGATCCTTTGTACTCTTAGGAGATGGTATTACAGCCTCAGCACTCTCATACTTAAGAACATTTTAAAATTACTGGTGTTGAGATAAATTTATGCCCAGCAATAACTTCCCATTATCTTTTCTGAGGAGTTTCTGCTCTTGGCTTCTTTTGCTACATAAGAGAGGAGTCAATGTAGGAGCCAGAGAGGAGTGGGAGCACTGACAGTGTGCTTGTGGAAATGAACTGAATGCCATGGCAACAGAGGAGACATTTCAGCTCATAATGTTTTTCTGGGCCTTCCTTCATACAAGAACAGGTTGCATGGGGTGCCATGGCACATGAGACCTCTCTGAACCTGTTTACAGGACTAGCTCTGTGCTTTTCTCCAACACTAGCTCTAAATTAGTGGAAATGAAGTATTTCTAACTTCTGTTTGTGGAGGTAAAATGAAATCTAGAAAACATGTATGCAGGGATAAATTAATGGAGTGACAGTGCAATTTATCATTCTTATATATCCTAAGGGGACAAGGGGAAAGAAAGAAAGGAAAGGAAAGAAAGGAAAGAAAGGAAGGAAAGGAAGGAAAGGAAGGAAGGAAAGAAAGGGTCTTTATTGTGCGAGTGACCACGCACTGGAACAGGTTTCCCAGAGAGGCTGTGGAGTCTCCATCACTGCAGCTATTCCAGAACCGTCTGGATGTAATCCCATGCACCACGCTCTGGGATGACCCTGCCTGAGCAAGAAGGTTGGACCAGATGACCCAATGTGGTCCCTTGAATCCGACTGATTTGTGATTCTGTGATCTGTGCCCGTGCGAACGCTCCTTTCCCTCTCCCCCCGCGCTATCCTGACAGATCCCGACAGCGCAGCCTCCTTTCCTCTCCCTGCCTGACCGCCCTATTCACAGAGCCGCCGCGGGGTGAGCACAGCGCAGGCCACCGCGCACCCCACCCGCGCCCAGG
>NW_008236478.1:9393338-9394163 GCF_000691975.1 Corvus brachyrhynchos
AGCAACGACACCCGCCATTGGCCGGGCTCGAGCACGCAGCTGATTGGCCCGCGCCCCTGCGCTAGCCAATCAATGAGCACGGGTGGGTATTTAAAGGCTGGTAGGGGCAGTGTCCGCTTCCATCTGGAGCAGTTGGAAGGGTTCGGGGCGTTGTGGGAGCGTTTATTTTTGATAAAATGGAGTAGTTCTGACCCTGAGCCGCTGATACCTGTGGCCTTTAACCTGGGTGGTTATTGCTGCTGATACCTGTGGCCTTTAACCTGGGTGGTTATTGCTGCTGTGTCTAGGAAGCAGGTGCTGAATCAAGTGTAGGAGTGCACCAGCCTTGGGGGAGAGACTGTGGGTTCTGTCTCTTGGTCACCCTGTGTGGCCGTGCACCTGGTCCAGTGTCATCTGCCCGTCTCTTACCAGGACAGCTGTACCTGTTTTCCTATTGCCTCTTGTGTCTTTCTGGAGTCATTATCCATAAAGGTGTTCAGGAGGGGCCCGGATTTGGTGCTGAGTGATAATGGCTTAGGGGTGACAGTTGGGCTTGATCTTAAATGTCTCTTCCAAACTTGATTTTTCGGTAAGGTACAGAAGTTGTTACTGAATTGTGTATGATAAAGCTCCTGAAGCTTCAGAGTAAGCTGAGGGAAAGTCTTCCCCGGGAAAGAAAAGAAAGTACAGCTGTAGCCTTTTTTTCTGTACTTGAGGCTTTTAGCCTGGTAACACAGTAGGAACCTCCAAGTGTTTAAAAAATAGATTTTCTTTCCTAAAGGGAGGATTGTTACTTACAGTGTCTTGCTTGTGTTCGCTTGCTGTTATTTCCCTGCACAGTGGGGC
>NW_008236478.1:9394183-9407371 GCF_000691975.1 Corvus brachyrhynchos
TCTGTGGGTGGGGGAGGGCGGCTTTCCTGTCCAGAGGCAGGAGGACAAGCCTGTTCCTTAACTCTTGTCTCCACAGGCACTCTGCATGCCATGCAACACCAGGAGAGAATGAGGAAGTGGGTTTATTTTCTTTGGTGTTTCTGAGGGCATATTGTAGCATGTGGGTCTTGTGATGTTTGTTTGAGTTCCTGTATCCTGTCTCCAGGCTGTGAGTTAGCAGACTGCTTGTGTGTTGCATAACTGCTATGAGAAATTTCAAATTATTTTTCTCTATTTTCATCCCCCAAAATTTTGCTGAGTCTTTCCTAAGGATAGGTACTTAGAGGAATGAGGACTATGTCCTCTAACACAGTTGTTTGTTTTTTTTATGGCAGGAGAAATTATTTTGTTGGCAAAGAACACCTTGTGTACAGGTTCTGTTTGCCTTGGGCATGGCAGATTTGCGCAACAAGTTACCATTCCCTTTGTCTGCTGACATGTTTAATACATACATAATCAAGCAGCAGTGACTCAACAAAAATCATGTTCCTCCATTCCCATGGGTAATGGTGTCAAAGCCATGGTTATATTAACAGTGACCATCTTGGTGTTTATCTGGTGGTGAGATCACCACAGAAAATATTGGTCTTTGTGATCTGGTGTCTGAGGCCCAACTCCAGTGACAAAACCAAACCATAAGGTCTCCACAGGTAGAATTTGCCCCCTGTGCAAGCACAGATCCACTGATGAGACTGGAGAACACGCTATTAGCCCTGGGGGTTTGACAGAGAAATGTGCATTGCTGGGAAGGCTGGAATTTTCCCTCCCTTTGCAAGAGCTGTGCCAGCCCACTGGTCCCTACAAACGTGCTGTTTCCTATTAATGTACAGCTCCAACCTGAAGATTATGTGGAGCCACGGGAAGGGAATCATGTCACCTCTGTGGCCAGAGATTAACCTGGACACTGTGTCAATGTGTGAAACTCATAAGAGGAAAGCACTTCCATTTCCATTATATACTCCAGGGAAAGCTGGTGCAAGGAAGTGCCCTAATCTCAAGTGAAGAGGGAGCAAAGGGACAGAGACGACTTCAATCTGTGCTTTGGTTCTTTATTTTGCTCTATGCATGCACTGATGCTCTCACAAAGATCCTGTTTGCAGAAGCAAGCATGAATCCCTCTATGACTGCATGGTAGTAATTAAGTCAGATTTAACTTCAGCTGTGCCCACTTGTCTCTTGGGTTGTTGTCTCCTCTTGGGGTCTTCATCATGAAGCAGAACAGCTGCAGGAGAGAGAAATCCTTCTCGTTACCCTCAAGGTGAGGTTGGATCGGGTTTTGGAGGGTGGTAGATGATGCAGGAGGAAGCGCTGAGGGGAACGTGGTGCCTCACCAGCTGCTGGAGGCACTGCTTATAAATACACCTGGCCCGTGGGATGGAGTTCAGCCGTGGGTATCCTATTTCCACGGGAGTGCCAGACGTGGTTGTGCTGTTATTTGTAAACGAAGAGAGGGAGAGCATCGAGAGCAGCTGAACAGTGCCTGTCCCAGCTGGGTGGGCAGGGCGGTCAGCTCACGGACAGACCACCGGACGAGCTCTCCCGGTCAGCAGAGGGCAGCAGCGCTGCCCTGGGCAGAGAGGGTGGGAAGGGAGGCCGGGAGAGGAGAGGCGGTGCCGGCGGAGCGGCAGTCACGGGTCGGAGCCCATCGCGTCGTGCCGGCATGTCGGGCGATCACTCCCGCAGTCTGGGCAAGGGTAAGCGCCGCGGGGCTGCACGGCGGGGGCAGGCGGGGCGGGCCCCCTACGCGCAGCGAACGCGCCTGGTTCTCCGCGCCAAGGGCATCAGGTGAGCTCCGCGCGGCCCCGCCGCACCGCCCCGCGCCCAGGGCGCGCACGGAGCCAGCGGCGGGCCAGGCTTCCTTTCTCTCCTAAATTAAACATCCGTGAACGAGCTGATTGAGGTTTCTGTGAGTGATTTTGCTCTAAAGATTGAATAAGTAGGCTGCGTATGAAATCAGCTGCATAAAGGCCCGAAGTAAAAACCCCAAACTGATTTTCTTTTATCATTCTTGCCTGTCATAGCTTGTCCTGGGCAAATGTGAGTAGAGACATAACATACTTCTGTTTGGTTTTGATGTGAGTGGGCATGAAAATTCTGGAAGCTACGAATATTCAGTGTTTCTGTTGTATCACTGCCCAGCAAAACACAATAGTGAGTGAATGGCCTTTTTAAAAGGAATGTACTGAGTTCCTATAACATTGTCTTGTTCTCTTGCTGTACTAAGTTAATGAAATTCAGTGTTTGTTTCTTTTTCAAGATAGCCATGTCATTTTAGCATTCTTATATGTTATTTCAGCATTCTTCAATGAGGTTTAATGTCCCCCTTAGTTTACAAATTAAAAGTAACTGTTTTTCCATCTTTTTCTGGTTCTCCCAAGTCCAAGGCCTGCCAGCAGTTTGTTAACCAACACAGGGCTGGGAGTTCATGTTGGAATAGGGAATGCTAACAGGTCTCTTGATAGCAAGATGAGAGTTAAATTAGTTAATTTTGGTTTTTACTTTTTTTTTTTTTTTTTTTTTTTTTTTTTAAGAGTAGATGCAGTAAAACTTCTGGGTCTGTCTAATTCTGTTTTTATTTAGTGTCTTTGGACTGATTTTGGAGCTGGGAGGTTTGTTGTAGCATGGTGATTTTGGAGGGGTCTTATGGCTACCTAGATGTGACAGTTGCCTTCTGGTAACTTCTCAGTTGTTTTGAAGGTTCAGCTGTGTTTAGCAGACTTTCGGGCTTACTAGGAATTTTCTGGGGTCACACATATAACTCAGCATAAACTTAGGGTTTGTTAATATAGACATATTTCCCATGTATCTTTTTTTTTATCAATAGCTATTTCCCTTTACCATAAACACCTGTTCTGTGTGAGGCCATAGGTTGGGAAGAAAAGTAGGTAGGATGCTCTCCTGATTTACTCTTTGGTGTAAGGGCAGGTTAAGGTTCAGATGCATTTCTTAATTGGGGTGTAGCTCATTTGGAATCAACTGCTTCTTTCTTAGACTGCCCTTGAACTCAAATGTGATAAGTGTGCTCAGTTCTGATCTTTGTTTTTAGCTTGATCTGATAGTTGGGTGCTTGTTAAACTAATAAAAGACACGCATACAGTCTGCAAGCAACTCATTTTAAGTCTGTGCTTGCTTTCTCCAGCGAAGTGTGGCAGTAATTCTGTGTCAAAGGATTAGTACTGCAAACAACTTCAAAGAAAACGGGAGTACAGGACTTGAGGGTTGAGCCTCTCAAGTATTGAACTGATGAGGTGACTGTGTTTCACCATGGTGTGGGGTGGACTGGAGCAGAACTGAGCCTGTCTGGGTCTTGTTTCTTTTACTCTTTTAGCCATGAAGTAATCAACATCAATCTGAAGAACAAACCTGAGTGGTACTTTGAGAAGAACCCTGCTGGGCTGGTTCCTGTTCTGGAGACCAGCAAGGGCCAGCTGATCTGTGAGTCCCCAATCACTTGTGAGTATTTGGATGAGGCATTTCCAGGGAAGAAGCTGATGCCTTCAGACCCATATGAGCGAGCCTGTCAGAGGATGCTCTTAGAAGACTTCTCAAAGGTACTGTGTGAGCAGAGTGCGATTGCGTTTCTGACTTCACCATTGCACCAAAAACTGCAGCTGTCACTGATGCTGCTTTCATCCTTTAAGGCAGGTCTTGTGTCTGGGACGAGCATTTAAATAAGCAGAGGGGATATTTGGGGCCTTTTGCTGTGAGCACATACAAACCATTGTGTCTTTGAATTGCTCCCAGCATTTATGTGCAAGGATGGATGCAGGAAGGCATCCAAGCTACTGAAAGTTTGTATGACTGAGGTAGGGTTTTGAGCATCCTACAGTAGAGCAAAGGTTAGTAGACCAAACCAGCTGAATATGTGAGACCTGGGAAGTGACAGTTGCTGTATTTTATTCTGATTCTTTCTGTAGGAAGTACTGTGTGCATGCAGGATGAGGAGAGTGCCTGACAGAGCCTAAAACTGTGGACAAGAGATGGCTGTGAACATGGAACATGTATAGGGAGGCTGGTTTTGGCTCTCATTTGTGGTTGGAGCTGGTTGACTGGAATTAGCTTTTCTGTACTAGCATGTGGTTTGAGGAGTCTAGGAAGTGAAAGAAATCAGCTTGGATATGAGATAGGAGAGGAATCAACAGAAGATGACAAAGGGATGTGGACAAAGAAGGGGCTAAGTGAGAAGATATATTTGCAACAGGCCTTTTTTAAACAGACATGATGAGAAGAGAGTTACAGGGAAGTATGTTGCAAGAAAGAAAATGTGCAGATGGGAAACACCCTTCTATTCACTATTCTCATATTACAAGACTAAAATTCATTACTATTTGTATTCATTCTTCCTCTAGGCTTTTGTTTGCCTTTTATGAAGTATAGATTTTTATTAATGGACTTTATTTAACTCTTTAAAGTAAAATCTTTTAAGCTTTAACTTGCATTTGATATCTTAACATCTACGTTAACATTTTAAGTTTTGAGTGACTTGCTTGTATTCTTGTACTAGGTGCATTAAAAACTTTATACTTTCCTTTGTATAGATAACATCCTTGCTTTTCAAGCATGTTTTGGCAGTCAAAGATGGACAGGACACCACGGCACTGAAAGCAGAGATTGCTGAAAAGTTTGGCAAACTTGAAGAGGTGAGAGTTATTTCATGATAATGAGCAGATTGCCAGCCTTTATATGATTCCTTTTTTTCCTTTCATACCATGGCCTTTGGAGGTGGATCTCTCATTTAGTTGGTAGTTAGAACAAGATATGATCTCTCAATTTACTACCCCTGCCTAGGATGCACAAGGGCACCATTAGAGTAAATTTCAAGTAGATAAACTAAACTTAATCTAATGATGAAGACTGTGTAGACTTGTAGAGATTTTTGAATTCTAGTTGTCTTGGATATCTTTGTTCTGCTTTAAGTGAAGGAGACCTTGCAGCATTGCAGGTTGAAACTTAACCACAACAATCATGTACTAAAAGCAAGGGCTGAAGAGTCTGAGCTGTGGAAGAGCATCTGTGCTTGAAAGCAGTGCAGACACTTTGGTGATGACATAAAATCTTTTTCATTCTAGGGTTTATCTTTGGGGGTGGGTGGAAGCAGAATGTAATGTGTCCCGTGTAGAAATCCAACCGTGGACTATGTTCTGCTACTGGTGGTGTAATGCAACTTCAGTGGAGCTCCAGGAAGTGTCAGGTGGCTTTGATATGCTGTATTAGCTACTTTGACAGTCCATGTCAGTAATGGTTCTCGGCTAGTCTGAACAGCTCTCGGACTTGCCTTTGTCACGAACCCATTCCTTCTGTCTTTAGTAGCCACAGACAATTGTTGGGTGGACCAGTGAAGGAGAGTTCTTCCAGAGTATTTCTGTTCTGGTGCAAAGCTGCCAATAACCTCTTAGTACTTTCCTAGTTCTCCTAACAGTGCTGTGCATTCTGCTTTCCCTTCCCCTTGGGTTGCCAAAACACAGTTTCCAGCGTAGTCTTGTCCATCTGGTCAGACTGAGGCTGGAGTAGTGCAGATAACGAGTTCCTGGGGGAAGTTGTGTGTTTCACTTCCATGAAATACAGGTGTATTAACCTTCTTCCTGCTTGATTAATACTGTGAAATAAATTGCTGTTCTTTCAGTGTCTCTATTTTACTATACCCTGAATGATTTTGCAGCAGCTGCTGATGGTCTGTGAATGGGAGGCCAGAACAGAGCCATGCAAACTTCCCTCAGTGTATTGCAAGAGATATTTCAGAGGGGAAGTACTTTGGAACACTTCTGTATTTTGATTTCTGCTGCCCGACAGAGGGGGCTGTGTTCCTGTCTCTGTCCTGTGCAGCTGCTGGTTGTGTTCTGCCTGGGAGCTCAAATAGCTCGGTACTTCCCAAAGGCCTTCTTTAAAATTTCTGCTAGATCATGGGGGTTGTGGACAGGGAATAAATGCCACGAGTGTATAGAATGGTGTGTGTCCAAACAGACCAAGATTTGTAAGGTCTCTTGAGTTCCACCTATAAAACACCCAGGTGTGTGAAAACAGAGGCACTAGTGTAATTAAAGAAGATACCAAGCTCTGGAGGGTCCTTAAAGGATATTAAACTTGGATGACTATGGCACTTAAAAATGCATCAGAATCATAAGTGTAACAGGAGAACTTGCTGCATTCTTTGTGGCCCTGCTTTCCGTGCTGAGCTGTGAGGAGGATCTCTTTCTGGTGTAAGTTACACTTGCTTCCTGTTGCCTTTACACCTGGAATCAAATGCAGTTTGAGATGTAATGTTAGAAGTACTTCCCTGACATCACGTGGCCTCAGCTGCCATGGCAAAAGAGTCCCTGCTAAAATGGTGCTCTAATTTACCAGGATGATAAATTTAACTGGATTTGTTGCTCAAGAAATGCATGTGTGCTGTTGTGTTCGATTAGTCTGTGCCATTAATGCTTTATGACACGCAAGAAATCACAAACATATTCTGAGCTAACCTGCTCTTTGTGCACATGCTGCAGCTTGCTAGTGATTCATATTTTGTGGCAGTTTTTGAACCTCTGGAGAAGAGCTGGGCTTAGTTTATGAAATAGCAGCTGTAGTATTAAGCTTAACTATACTGACTAGATTCAACTCTGCTAATACTGCATGCACAAGAGAAATATACTGTATCTCCTTCATTTGCTCACTGATCCCTGTAGTGTGCCTGCCTTCCACTAGGAAGTGGGGGTTTTGTGTAGTGTTCTGCTGCACTTTTCCTTCAGGGGCAACTGACATCTCTCACCCTTCACAGGTTCTGTCCAAACGCAACACGGTATTTTATGGTGGGGACTCAGTCTCAATGGTTGACTACATGATCTGGCCGTGGTTTGAACGTCTGGAAGCATTCCAGCTGAAAGAGTGAGTACCTTGCCTGGCTTCTGGTGTGTTCTGAAGTGCCTCAGTGTTAATATTCCTTGTGTACACTGCAGCAATGGGCCACTCTTGGGGGCTGCTGAAGAAAGTTTGTATTGTGTTGCAGTTTGGGGGAAGCATCCTGCTCTAACTGGGACAGAGAAAGTAGTAAAATGGAACTGTTCAAGCTGTTCTGTTTCCTTGATGCCCTCCAGATTTTCCATTTGCATTACTCAGTCCCTTCCTTTTTCCTGTAGCTCTTTGAATCACGCCCCAAAGCTCCAACGCTGGGTGGAGGCCATGAAGGAGGACCCTGCTGTCAAGGCTACAATAACTGACCCGCAGACATTCAAAAACTACCTCCAGCTGTATTTGAAGAACAGCCCTGAGGCATGTGATTATGGGCTCTGAGGTGCCAGTAGGCACATGCTGGCTGAAGTCTCAGTGCTGTTTTTCAGTGTGGGAAGTCAGTGTAATTTGCTGGGGGCTCTGCTGTGGTTGCATTTCATAATGGGGAATAAATCAGTGCTGAAAAGGCTGAGAAACCTTCTGTGAACTCTACTCCTTCCTGTCACGAGAAGGATGTGCTGGCTTCAAGAAGGAGATGGAAAGTCATTGTTGGCCATGAATATTGCATAAAGGAAAACTTCTCTACTCAGAGGTGATGGTCTGTAATCTCTGGGCTCTTGGTAGGCATGGCAGTGGGCAGTCCCTGAACTGATGCTCTTACCTGATTTAAAAATTGTAATACTGGTGTCTTGAAAATGAATAAAAAGCAAACAATGTTGTCTTCAAACAGTTTTTCCTTCCTGTTTCTGGGCAGCTATTAGTCACTGGACTGGTTGTACAGAGAGAGAGGAGCAGTGCACTGTAAAGGCTACAACAGATAGTGTGGCTTGTGAAGTTAAAATGTGATTCCTAGTGCAAACTGGTTGGTCTCTTCAGACAGCTCTACTGCCAAAACACTGACTTTGCAGACCTGCCCTTCTACCCCTGCTGAAGTCATGTTTGCAGGAACCATCTAGTAAGGGCTTCCAGTTTCAGTTAGATATGCTAGGTTGTAATCCTCCTCTGCCCTTCCAAAGTAGTGTTGTGTTTTTTGTAGGTTCTAATCTAAAGGCTGGAGTAAGGAGTAAAGCCAACAGAAACCATATCCTGAGCAGAAGGACATTTATTTTCTATTCTCAGAATTTAAAGCATTGCTCTGTTTGTCAAGGTGTAGGTGAAATTAGAGAACAAGTAAAAGGAGTTTAGTCAGAACATTATGCTGGTGATGTCTTGCTGCTGGTGAAGGAAAGATACTCGTTTCATCAGCTAAGTGGCAGGATCAGAGCTTTTCAGCTGAACATCTCCTCTATGTTAATATAGCAGAGTGAGGACAAGATTATTTGAATCACAAGCAGTCACAGGGAAAACTTCTTCCTCTTCTGTTTTTCCTTTTCTTTTTTCCTGTCCACATCTATGATTCATTCTGATGTTGCTCAGCTGTGTATGTCTGTCAGACCACTAGCTGCCCAAACTAGCCATAAAAACTAGCACACAGGAAGAAATAAGGCAAAGCAGCATGTCCAAGGGCAGGGCTGTGGTTCCCATGGGGCTGAGGTGGTTGTCATGAGAGATCCAAGACTGTTCCTATCTGCCTCCCACTGAGGTGGTTGTCATGAGAGATCCAAGACTGTTCCTATCTGCCTCCCACTGCAGTGAGGTGAGTTAGCATAGCAGAATATGGTGGTTCATGGGTTTCATTGTAATTGAGGCACTGGGAGTCTTGGAGCTTTTCTGGAGGAAAAGTGGCCTGATCTTTTTCCTGTAACAGGTTCTGCCCTGGCACAGTAACTCTGAGGCAGTGCATGGTCATGCAACTTCAAGTAGGAAAGAGAGATTTGATGAGGAAAAATAATGAGCAGGAACTTCGTCATTTAGCCTGTGGCTATTGGAGGGGCTTGTTTATGCTCTTACTAGCTTTAATTCAAACTATGCAGCTTTCCCCCTCCTGTTTATCTTTGTGGCTTTTAAACACATCTGGCACTACTTAGAGAAATAATAATTATGCTGCTGTTCCTTCCAAAATACTGTAGTTTTTAAAAAAAAATTCCAGTCAGGATGTGATGCTACACATGTTTTGTAGATTGTCAGTACAGGACCCAGAGGAAGCCTAGAGCTGTGAAGTATTGTCAGGATGTGGATCTGGGCCCTTTCATTAGATGAAAGCAGGGTTTGAGCTTTATGAAGCCAATGTCTCTGAAGCAGTGTTGGTGGGATCTTGGTGGCAAATCTCCAAGAATTATCTGCAGAGCATTTTGGTTTTATTAGCAGCTCTGCTTTGTGTAGGGCTTGTTAAAAGCTGTTAGGATAGTGCTAGAAATATGTTACAGTTTGCTCCAGTGTGTTATTTGACTGTTGTGGGAAATGTGACATTAGGGAGATCCAATAATAGGTTAAGAATAGAGATCAGCATCCAAAAACTGAACTGGCTTCAGCCAGACTGCAGTAACCCAGTGATTGTGTTATCTGAACAGAAAGAAATGCTCTCCCCATCTTTATTTAGTGGCTATAGTGTACCATTATAAATGTCCTACTTCAGGAAAAAAAAGAAAGTAAAATGAAATATTCTGCCTTATAATTTAGTATTAAATATCTGTGTTCTAAATCCCCAGGCAAACAGCTGGGGTCTTGAACTCAATTCAGCGCAGCAAGAAATGCAGGCCTCAGGCAAAGTGTTTTTAATGTGGTAATGAATATGCAATACTGGCCCAGTCTTGAAAGGAAATGACAAGTTATGTGGAATGGACTGGCTCTTTCCTTTCAGGGTGAATGGGCGTAAAGGAGACATTTGCATTTTCAGTTTTGGTCAACAGAAGAGAAAGATGGAAGCTGGTAAGTAAAGGATCAAGCAGATGAACAGCTCTTCCCTTTGGTCAGAGCTCTCCTTAAAACCTGTGGATTAGATAGTCCAGTAAGTATGGTATTTACTCATCTTCTGCTCCATGTTTTGCCCTTGAAAATTGTTAGTGCTCTTGCTTTCTAAAAAAGAGGGGGTTTTTGTTTCTTTGTTTCTTTTCTGTTATTGTGCCACGAAATATAACTGCTACTAGCACAGGTTAAAAAAGACAAATTCAACGTCAAGCAAACAAGGACAGAGTCTGTCTTATAAAAATAGTGAGTTTAGTACTCACTGAGAGATACTTCAGGTTAGCAAGGCATTGGGCCTTGTTCTGTCCTGCATTTGTAGCATGTCCTTGTATCTTTACTGATGTCCTTGAGATGTTTGGTACCCTCTTACAAGATGTGGTCCAGTGTACTAGTTTGAAAACAAACCAGTGGGAGGTACCAAGTCAGAATAACAATTTAATAGGGAAATTAAAGAAAAGGAAAAACTAAAAGAAAACACTGGTTCAAACTGACAGAGTCAAGATACAACCTGACACCCTGTTAGTCAGGGTGGTGGTAACAGTCTGGTAGAATGGTGGCTGCAGTTCTCTGAAGCAGTGATCCTGTAGAAAAAAAGGCTGCTCTTCCTCAGAAGGTCCAGTGGTGGCTGTGTAGCTCCTGTCCTCTGGAAATCCAGTGGAAGGGTTGTCTCTGGTGTTCAGAGTCTCAGATTATATCCACGATGGGATGCTTGGTTGCTGCCTCTGGGTGGAGCATCTCACAATGGGGTAATGAGTCACGAGGCCAAGTGTTGATTAGGCTCATTATCAGAAGATGGTCTGGAGGGAGTTATCTCTGAGTCATGTGGCATGATGGGCCATTAACAGAAGATAGTCTGGGGGGAGGAGGCAAGGAAACACTGCCCCACCTGATTTCAACAGCTCATGAGGATGGTAATAGAATACACTGCAACCCAGGACATCTGGTGTTTTTTCATTATAATTTTAGGATCCCTTATATTGAAGCCAAGAGAAAGGTAGAAGGGAGCCAAGATAGGAGGAAGGAATGGGGATCCTAGGTTCTCAGATCTGAGTATTGGGTAAGTTGAGTGGGAATTTGGGTGAATAGGACTGTGGCTATAACAGAAGGCCCTTCCTTGGGGAAATTGTTGAGAAGTTGCTGTCTAGGGAGGTATTAAAAGGGCCAATGGTTCTTGTGCTGAAAGTAGTAGTAACTGGAGATACTGGTTTGAAAATTCTCAAAAATCATGTACTACAGACACCTGGAACACTTGAGTCAAGCCCACACAGATGCCTGTGGATTTGTTGGCTTTTTCTAATCAATCAAAAAGAAAAAGGAAATCTCAACTTCTTGCTGTGTTTCACTTAATCTCAGCTTCTTGCCATGCTTCATTTAGCAGCTGTCTGTCCTGCTCACCAGACAGGCCTGGCTGTGTTGGCACAGTGTTACATGTCCTGGGACTGCTCTCCCCAGTTTTCCACTGTTGTGGCATCTGTAATGTTCCCCTGCATTAGCAGGGTTTGAGAACTGCCTGTTTCTTATCCTCTCTCCTCTCTTTACGAGTAGCCTGATTATTTCACCACTGTTCCTTGGCCACAGATTTCACTTGGGAGCAGCTCATGAAAATGCAGTCTCTTTAAAGTCATGGGGTCAGGTGCAATTCTATGAAATCACTCCTATTTTCTGTAAGATGGAAACAGTCTTTTCTAGTGCTGGTCCAAAGCCAACAGGGATGGCAGTTGCTGATTTATCTGAGTGAAGTAATGATGCCACATGATGTCATTAGTATTTTTCCCCTTCTACAACACTTCGATTTACTAAAACAGGAGTTTCAAAACTTGTCAGTGAGATGCAGCTGTGCTTGGGGTGGAGTGTGACAGCTGTTTAGCAGTCTGCAATAACACTGTATCTGAGTCCAGGAGGGAGTGAGAATGCAGCTGGTATGAAGGGGCTGATGTATGGAGCCTGTTCTGTGCCTCTCACAGCATCTCTTGGTGAGCAGGAAGCAGCTTGTGAGAACTGCAGCATGTGCTGCAGGTTTGTGTCTTAGAAACACCACCCTTGGCAAAGCCAATGGAAAAAGCTATCTCCCCAGGGGAAAGGGAGCCAGGAATAGGGGCATTGAACAGCCACAAGCTGGGTAGGGAACAGACAGTGTTTCCTGTAAACTGCAAACCATTTGCATGAGTCACCTATGTGACTGCACAGCAAAAGCATAGGAGGGCTGAGAAAAAAGGAGGAAAAAAAGCTGCCAGCTTCAGAATGCCTGAAGAATCAATGAGGACCAATGGAGGCATTATGACTTAATACTGTCCTTCCTGTAGCTCTCTGCAAAACCATCCTCAGAAGGGAGCTCTCAACAAGCATGTGCTTTGGGCCAATCCACAGGTTGGAGTGTGGTTGTTTTTTTTCCCCTATACATTCATCACAGAGCTCTTTTCTGTGGTTGTTCAGGCTTGGAAGCAGAGTTTGTCTCCTCTTACTTGTAGTAATTAAGGCATGGTGATTAATCAGCTGTTTGTCTTTGTGGGATGACAGCTCTGATATAACCTGTGTATTCAAGCCCACAGATTAGGTGCCTCAGTTCCCCTCCATATGCTTTATGTGCCTTGGCTGTTTTGTCTTGGTGTATCTCTGCTCTGGATCAAACCTTTCACTTGCAAAGCTTTGCCAGGTGTGGCTCTGGCAGGGGAGTCAGTGTGGGGCTAATGGTAGAAAGCTGCATGTGGACAAGCCTTGCTTTTCCCTCATTTTGCATACAGGAGGTTTGTAATACTGACATGATGTGATAGCCCTGAGAGTGAACTGAACTGGCAGGAATATCCTGCTGTGAGTGCAGAACACCTCTGTTCCGTGGGAACGCCCGTGTGAGGGAGGCCAGGAGGGGCTGCTCTGGATCATCTGTGCTTACAGGCACAGGAACCATCCAGGGCTGCCCTGCCCTGCCTGGTGTGAGCTGGCACATGGTATCTAGCTTGCGAACATCTCCCTGAGGATTTGGGAAATCCCTCTGTGCTGTCTGATTCCCAGCAGAGGGCTAGAGAGCAAGACTGAAGGTTGGGAGCCATGGAATGGATTTCTGCCGTGGCGCACCTGGGGAGGTGAAGTGACTGATGAGTCAGGCTGTGCACTGTGGTTACTGATCCCGGTCCTAGCTCTGCCTCCTGGGCCTGTATTGCACTGTGTTGGATCCTGAATGTTAGATTGTCTGCAGAAGGGTGCCTAATAGCACTTCCAGTGGCATTGTGTCATGGCTCTTCTGGAAAGTAGAACAGTACAGACAGAAATTTAATCTTGTCTCCTTACATGACTAAGTCTTTGAGTTGAGGGTGTTAGTGGCTATGGGCCCACTAGTGGATTTGAAGATAGTTTCATGTCTAAAAAAGACTCTTGTTTCTG
>NW_008236478.1:9407399-9415693 GCF_000691975.1 Corvus brachyrhynchos
TTGCTGTGTTTGTGTTGGGGGGGGGGGGGGGGGGCCACATTTTTTAACCCAGTGCCACAGACAGACATTTTACAGGCACTCACATATCTGAACAGGCTGTATTTAAATGTTTCAGCTCAGCACCTTCTGTGCTTCCCCCTCAAAGCAGATCAATAGAGCTAATACCTTTTTTTTTCTCCTTTCTCTAACATTCTGGGTGAGCTCTGGTTTTAGCTAGACAGATTTATAGTTATTTGTAAACTCAGAGCCTTTATTTGCAGAGGTGCTGCCTTTGAATAATGACTGAGAAGTTTTGTTCTCTGCCTCTGTAGCCAGAGATTTTACTTCCAGCAGCTGAGGAGTCTCAGATGACACTCTTAAATGTAACATAACTGGAAAATGAAGTTTCTTGAAAGCACTGTAACATTAACTGATCCACAGCAGGGGCTTGTTCAGATTTCTGTTTTGAGACCAGACTGGTCCAATAGATATGATGGGAATATCTGTTTGCAGCCATCTTCCCTTAAGTCTCTGCTGCAAAGCTGGGTGGATCATTTTGAGAGTAGCAGAAGCAGTAACACAGCTCTGCACTTTCTCACAGCTTATTTCTTCAGGTCAAAGACGACATGAGTACCTACTACCTTTTACTGCACTGGGAACATTCAAAGTACATCTTTTGTGCTTTTGCAGCATTATGAGAGTCTCCTATCCATTGTCTCCTATCCATTTGCCTGCTTGCTTAAAGATTATCAGAGTTATTTCTGAGCTGTCAAATCTAGTGAAAATTGTTTGAAGGGTTCAGAAGCTACTTGGTAGGAGGTGAAAGCATAGGCCCTCTTTCTCCCCAGCCCATGTGTGTGAACACACTGACTGCATAGGAGACTGGCTAAAAATAACCTAGTTTATGTTGCCATAAGGAATTTATCATTTCAGAAAAAGACAGGACTGCCTGGAATTTTACTTGGAAGAGATGCGACAGCTCACATTTGGTTCGACCCAATGACTCAACACCTTGAGACCTCCTTTTCCCAAACAAATAGAATCCAGTTAAATACAAGTTAAAATCTGATCCTGTGCCAGTGGTGCTTGGGGACAGACCTGTGTTATCTTTTAGTCCTGCAAGCAACAAACCCTAATGCAGAGTTGAGCAGAGTGGATGGAACATTCTCAATACGTGGGCAAATCCTGAGCAGTATCACACCGAGACCAGTGTTACCAGTTTGATCCCTGGTGGTGCCTTACCAAATTCATGTCAGCATGCTTGTGAGTTGCCATATCCTCTGAGGTTGCTTTTTTTTTTTTTTTTTTTTTCCCCTTTTACAGCACAGGTATTTCTGCCTACTTGAAATAGAGATTGTGTCTTTGCTTACAGCTATCCCATGAGTGGTAAAAAGTCATTAGATAAATGTTGAAGCTAAAACCCAATCTCTAGGGGGTGACTTTCCCTCTCTGCTCTGCTTACTCTGTAACAGATAATACTGCAATAGTGGTCATGGCATGGGCCAAAAACCTGCCAATTGCCCTTCTGAAAAAGGATTTTATAGTGATGTTACCCTTTCTGCTCCACAGCAACACTGAAGCAGTAAATGAGGCAAAGAAAAAAATATGCTGTAGGAAATCAAGAGCTCAGTGGAGAAAATGTTGCTGAGCTTGTCAGATAGCTTTGAAGCAGGATGGGTTTATTTTTGTTTGGTTTGGGTTTTTTTTTTGGTTGCAACAAAGTTGCACCAACCAAGGCTGCTGATGATCCTGGGCTACAGAATTCCCTTTCCAGCAGTATGTGGTTGACCATGGGAAACTAACTTCTGGCTAAGTAGATTCTCAGATCTGCTCCGTGCTGATTCAGCCCCAGTGAGCCCTCTGGAAGGCAGAGTTATTAAAGATGTGGAGGGCATTCTGTGGGGCTGGGAGACATTTTGCCAAGGAAACAGCAGTGCTTTTATTATATGAATTAATAACTAGCCCTGGGTGTGCTTCCAGAGCCAGAGCATATTAGAATATTAACAAGGAGGTGCCATTCCCTTAAACCAGGCAAAGGGGTGAAGCAGGGGGCTAAGTGGTGGTGGGTGGTTGCTGAACTTGGTTGTGGATACCCATAAAACAAGCAGGTAAAGAGGATTCCTCTGGCTGAACTGGAAATTCAGGACATTTCTTGTTCAGTCCATAAGGGCAACATCAGCATTATTTAGGGCTTGCCACAAAAGGGTGTTTTTAAGCAGACATATTCAGAATAATTACTTTGATTTTCTGTGGGTTCATATTCTCAAGAAGAATGACATCCCTGGCATTACTCTGGAATAGCTATCCCACTTTATGTTCATATTGCAGTTTATTCTGGAATAATTTCTACAGGGATTCTTGCTGCTGAGTTCACTGTGCTAGGATCACACTGGAAATATCCCCACTCCTTCCTTCTGCTCTCTTAGAAACACTTTGCAGGGAACTAGAAACAAAAGAGACTTCATGCTCATTTAGATTTTGTACAAGACTTCCTTTATTATAAATAAAGCTGCATGAGAAGATCTATACAAATTCAACAGTGTCCTGCTATAGAAGCAGCGGTTTAAGTACAGCATTGTCAATCAAGGAAGACCTTAGTTTGCAGAATTCTGGTGTCACTGCCCATCTTGGCTGCATTGCCAAGATTCATCTTTGTACTAGTTTTGCTTCTGAGTTACCACGTTATGCACAGACAACCCCAGTTCTAAAAAAAGACAAATAATAAATAAAGCTGTTTCCAAGGTAAGGTCCTATGAGAGCCAACCCCTCACTGAGCAGCAGCAAAGCTGTTACAGGTGCTTTAAGTCTCATTTCTTCACCACAGAGAAAACACTGCAAAGACTTTGCATTAAAAATGGCTGGTGAACACCAAATCCTGCTGCTTGGATACTGGATACATTTTTGGATCATTTTGCTTTACATCCCTGTAAGACCTGTATACAGAGCAACTTGCAGAGAGAGAAACTGTTTTCTGTGTCTGCTTAACAGTGAACACCCAGCATCTCCCCTTAGAAGAGACATTCAGCTCCTAAACAGCACTAATAACCTTAGACCAAGACATTTTCTGAAGGCAAATGGCTCCTGAGGCTATGCTGTAGATCAGTGGTTGCTATCAACCCACCACTAATTCCATTGCTTTGACAGAGCCTGTAAGAAAATACTAAAACCACAAGTTGAGGGCACAGGGAGTGGTTGGAAACCAGTGGAAGGCGCTCAGAGTTCATCTGTTAAATTCACTTGGTTAGCAAATAGCAAGAACAGTACTGAGGCACAAGAAAGAGGCCATTTACCTTTCCTTAGGATGTCTCACATCCTAAGGATGTGAGATACAGGCATGCCAAAGAGATGTCTGTTACTCAGGTTTGTTACTCAGGTGTCATATGCAGTTTGGTTTTAAAAGAACGTTTTTCGCTTTAAACCACAAAATCTCACTTCCACTCCCACCCTTTAAAGCTGCTTCCTATGAATACCCACCCAGATTTTAATCAAGGCAGAACTACACATGGGCAACACTAAAAATTCTTAGGACATTTTTGCTGGCTGATGGAACTGGATTGTCTTAAAAACCTTATTTTGTGAAATGTGAGTGTGGGCTTTTACTGATAGGCTAGTATTTGGTAGGCAAAGATTTGACACAGGAGAGACAAGGAAGTCCAAGGAATGACGTGCTTCACATCATGGCCTCCTTGTACCACGGCAGAGGTGTGGTCCGAAGAAACTGTGTACTAGCCTATCTTCTGATGGGATATGTCTGTACCTTTGGCTTGTAATGAAGATCTCCTCTCTGAGGCTGACTGGAGCACAGCTTATAATCACAGAGAACCCTTCCCCCCAACAGGCATAAGTGGGTTCCCTCACAGCCTAAATGCACAGACCAGATCACTTTAAAGGTGCTCAGGGCAAAATGGGCATATTGTATGTAGGAAAATTAAGCCAAGCAATTTGCTTTCAGTGGAATCAAACCCATAAATTACTTGATTCAGCTCCAGCTTGTGTTCAACTAAACCCCATGGGAACACTTCAGGGTCAGTTTGGGCATAAGAGAGAACAGGCATACAAGTACAGAAAACAAAGAACAAAAGATTTCAATCCACTTATCAGTTCAGGTTCCCTTTGAGTCTGAGCAGTGGTGCTTGGGGCTGTGTAAAGACGAGTTTGTGCATGTTTACAAGCCCATTGCAACTGGCTTGCAAAGCTTTGTTCTGACATTTTAATAGGGGAGTTACCTTATTCTGTTCAACAGCCTTTTCTTCTCATGCTCCCCCTGCTCAACCTTATATAAAAGTTATTTTTCAACTCTGAATGTAATTTCCTGAGGGACCTGGGTTGCAAATTTGTTTCTGTTCTTTGGACAGTCTAAATTTAGACTCCTGACAGGAAACGGCAGAGAAATTCTAATTTCTCTCTGGCTGGGCTTGGGGCACATTTAGAAGCAACTCCAACCACAACTGCTCCAGCATGACCTGTCTGCCAACAGTCCATGTAAAGCTGCATCTGCCACGGGCACTTTGCAGTAAACCTGGGCAGGTAAAAATGGCAAATGGCCTGGGTTTGCAAACAACTTACACAGCTTCCAATGCAGCCTCCAGGCTCCAGTATTGACCCACCCTCCCATTACCTCTGCTTGTCACTACCTGCTTGCCATGTCCCCTGAGATTGCTCCTGCTCTTTCCTATTGAGGAAAGCCCTCTTGGCTGTACTAAGGAAAGCCAGGGGCTTACAGCACTCGTTAGCGTCAGCAATTAGTCCTGCCCTGTTGCTCTGCCAGCCCTGGCAATCTCCCAGGCACTCATCACCAAGGATGCTGAAGCAAACACTGACGATCCAAGACTTTTGCCTGCTGGCATTACCCACCAGCCTCTTCTCTCCCATTCCTACCTACCACATACTTTCTGCTCAGAGATCCTACTTAACTACCTGTGGTAATAAAAACCAAGGGAGGCAGCACTTTGAGCATAGTTCCCTGTCACCACCTGTGCTTTCTTATAAACCAGGTGTGGAGACACGAGTTATAGCTTTCTCTGCCTTTGTGCGTGAAGTGTCCCTCACTGGTGGAGGGAGAGATGAGCAGACAACAAGGAGGTGGTGAAACAGTTTTTACCAGGAAAAGGGAGGAGAGGACATGTCTATGCAGAGTTTGTTTATCAACTAGATAAGGCTGGATAGCAAGCTTCATGCTGTATGCTGTCCCCAGCAGTGATACAGGATTCAATCTTCTCTCTGATGTGAGAGAGGATTGATAAAAAGGGACCCGTGGAGTGACAGTAAAAGCATCCCTGACGGGTCTTACCTCACAGAACAACTATCCTCTTGTAAACAGGATTAAGGGAAGCCCTAGTGTAAAACTTTGCAGGAAATCCTAGTGTAAGAAAATGGTAGGAAAGGTCCCTTAGCACTGGAGGCCAGGCTCCTGGGACCAGCATAAAGCAATTATGCACTGAGGCCCTGGCTTGAACCCCACACTCAGGAGGTGAGGATCTCCTGAGTCCTCTCCTCCAGCAAAGCCACCTTGCTGGGGCTGGGCAGCCCACTGGCACAGCACTAACGTGCTTCCTGTGGGATTTCAGGCATTTCCATTTTTGCACTTTTTTTTTTTTTAGCCCATGCCTCAAGATTCTCCCCTGGCCTGAAAGCCTGCAGCAGCTCTCCTCCTTTGCACTCCCAGCTCAGCAAATTACAGTCCACTAGTGCAGCTCCTCAGAGCAGCAGTCTTTAAAAAGATTGAGGAGAATGTATAAAGTAACTATTGCCTGCATATATGGAGCAGAAGAGATGCAACACGGATCACAAGGCAGCTGCAGACAACACTGCCCAGGTCTACTACATGAGCATCTTTTGCATCCCTTCCTTCTCCTCCCTGCTGGCCTTGGCCTAATTAAAACCACGTGCAGAGTCACATTCTCATTTGGAGGGTGATTGTTTACTCCTGCTACCAGACTGCTGAGATTGGTTTCATTACAGGATAATTTTGGAGAACTGCTTCTTTTACGAAACCAAAACTTACAGCAGTCATAGAATCAGAATAGTTTGGGCTGGAAGGGACCTCCAAAGATCATATAATTCAACCCCTGCTTTTCCTTTCTCTCTAGGCTGTTCTCAAGCCTTAGTGCCCCAAGGTAAGGAAAACAAACAACCCAAAATGTCAGAACTCAATAGTGGTGTTTCTGTTATCTAAGGTAAAAAAGGTTCCTGTTCATAGATCCATACCAAATGGGCAGGAATATAAACCACTAGCCATGTTACCATGGAAGACTTGAATGAAATGGTCTGAAGACACAGACCCTGCTCTGCTACATCCTCCCACAAGAGAAAAAATGTGCAGGGGTGTTTTTGAAGGACAGGACAAGCCATTTAAATTGCTGTTGCAAGTCCAATCAAGAAGGCTTTTTCTTCTCTTTTTTTTCTTTTGTTTTAATTGCAGTTCCCTTTTGAAGCTGTGTTTTATTTAAGGATTTTCATCCAGTCCAGATCTTGTGCATGACCCTTGTTGTCTCCACACCAGCATAGAGTCTAATGGTGCACTTTCCATTGGTGAAAGAGCTCCTGCTGTCTGCAAGCAGACAGGCTGCTTTGATCCCAAGATCCTGTCTCTGATTTCCCCCACCCTGTTCTTATCTCCCCCTTCTGAAGGAAATGAAGTATATGGCCACCATCACACCCCCCACCCCCATTTGCATTGCAGGCATCTGAATAAATTACTTATATTTCTTGCTCACCACTGCTGTAACATGATTGAGGCAAAATAGAAAAATATATTCTTAGCTGCATAAAACCAAGCACAGCAGTGGAACAGAAACCTACTTCAACACTGTATCTTCCAGTTTCCCCCTATTCTCCCCTCATTGCCTCTTCCTTTCTGCAGGAACCATGGTCCAGGACAGGTTCAGCTCCAGACAAGAAGCTGTATTGGCAAAGTTAGCTGTCTCCAGGAGGCTTCAGGAAGTTGCCCTCTGGACTTGTGCTTAGAGTTTGGCTTTGGTTAAAGGGGTTCCTTACGGATCCCATTGGTGTGTGCAAGGGGAATGTGCACTGTGTACTCATTGATCAGTGCAGACATGTTCCTGAGCATCTCGTGGAATGTGTCCACCATCTTCCCGTAAATGTCCCTGCGTAGCACAAAGGGACGGAAAAGGTTGAGAGGCTCAGCCCTCTGAAATATGATGGGGAAACCCAGCTCTGCTGGTACCTTCCCATTGCCAATAAAGAAGTGATAGAGCTTCTTTTCATGCAAACATTTCTCTAGGAATTTCAGCATGTCCTGTAGGCGGGCCTCCAGCTTTTCTGGGGCCCAGTCCTGACTGGGACGTGCCTGCAGGAGATGCAGCAGCACTGTCTTCAGGTGGTAGTTGGTGAGCCCGCTGGGACCTGTGAGGCTGCATTGCTTCCCATGGAGGAAAGAGAGGATCTGAAGGCAGCTGACGTGGCAGGCATTGGCAGGCAGTGTTTTGGAGACCAGCTGGATGAACCTTCTCTCATACACTGAGAAGGTGAGAAACCAGTGGGTGCTGGAGGGGATGTCTGCTGCCAGGCTGCTCCGAGGGAAGTGGGAGATGAAGTAAACGTCAGAGTTCTCATACTGCACCACAGGGGTGAGGTTGAAGGCAATCGATTTCCCCGATTTAAATTTTATCTTCAGGGCTCCTGGTGAGTCCAGGAGGCTGAAGGAAAGGTCAAATTCATACTTGTGGGAGATTCTGTTCCAGGCCTTGGTGACAGCAATCTGGAACCACTTCATGACTTGGTCAGCATCCAGATATTGAGTATTTTTGAAGCACAGGAGGTCTTCCATCTCACTGCTGGGCCTGGTACTACTGACCTGGCTATGGAGGAGGCACAGCATATCTTCCCCTAGTTTAGTCTTGTCACAGATGCAACCTGTTGCATCCTCATCTGCCCTGCACACCTTGATAGTGCCATAACCTTGTTCATCTGGGGGAAAAGAGTCACCAGAGCACCAGGTTTGGCAGCGAAAGCAGTAAGGCTCTGGGGGGGCAAAAGGCACTATCAGATCACAGACGAAGGGTTTGCGCACTCTCCAGTTCTCATACATGCTCCCCACACCCACGCAATCTTCCACTTCCATGTCGGCATCCCGGTTACAAACACTCCTCAAGGCCTCCAGCAGGTCATCTGCAAAGCCCTCCACCATCTCCCGCATCCTGGCCATGTCTCCGGTGGTACCCAGGATACGCTTCTCATAGAAGCTGGCCAGAACAGCCTTGTCAGGGAAGGCCACTCCTTTAAATGCTTTTCCCAGGACTGCCATGTCATCTTCTTCTCCTCCTGTGTCCTGCCAGTTCCCCTCTTGGAAATCC
>NW_008236478.1:9415881-9432909 GCF_000691975.1 Corvus brachyrhynchos
AACTCAAGCAGCAGGAAAATGACCATGGAAAGGGCAGTCCACATATCCCATCGGACTTTTTCCTCTTTGCTTTCCTCCACTACCACTGCAGCCTTTTCCAGAGCCTTCTGTGTGGCTTCCTGGTCCGCGATTTCCTGCTCCAAGCGCAACTGCTCCAGCCGAAGGCTCTCCTCCCGCTCCTTCATCTTCTGGATGATTTCTTCCGTGTTCTCGGGGACGGTGCCATTCTCCTTAGGGAAGAAGAGCGGGTGGTTGACAATAGCTGTAATCACCAGTAGGCACACCCGGAAGAGTCCCACGGGCATGGCAATTCCTTCCCTGGAAGAGAGAGAAAGGTGGAATGACCCATGATTCGAAATATCTTCCCTCAAGTGAAAAAATGAAAGGAACTCCCCACTGCAAGAAAAACTTTGACATCCTTTCTAGCCCTGAAAATAATGCTTGAATCTAGAAACTCCTACGTGCATGGCCCTTTCTGCAAGTTAATAACCAACTTCCCAAAGAGGCTTTATCAGCTGACAGTGAGATGGAAGAGGCTCTTATTAAATGAACTGCGAAAAACAGAACTGTGAAGGCACTTCCTGCTGTCAACCCCTTGTGATGCTGTTAGGCAGTATGGGAGGGCATGTCCTTCCTTTGCCTCTCCTTTAATATTCCCTGGACAGAAAGGAAAGAAAGAAGCAAGCAGAACCTCCCCAGGTGTATAAAAGCAGGGCTGGAGACGAGCACTGCTTTTTCTCACCATAAAGCTAATATTTCAGATATGACAATGGTATAGGCAGGTCTGTCCTGGCCACCTTCCATGTTAAGCATGTCTGGGAACCCACACAGCCTGCTTGGATCAGGGCAGCCTTCACACATGAGGCACACATGAGTGGGAACAAGCCTGCACAGCTTTGTGCTTCTAAGCAGGAACTACAGGCAAAGCTCTTCCTGCCTTTCAGCACCACCAGCATCAGGCTGTGGCAAACCCTCCTGGCCCCCAGGATGCCTCATGATCACATTCCCCAGAAGAAGGGCAGAGACTCTGCTAAAATGGAAAGGGTTTCCTTTAGCTCAGTAGTTCTAAAAGCATCAGGTTGCTTATTTTTGGTGCTTATGACACTACTGACCTGTGGAAGACATTAGTAAAAACCATGGTTAAGCCATCTCCCCCAAGCAGCCCCTTAACAGCTGTGCTTGCAGCCAGCTCACTCCTGTTAGCAGTGACCTCAGCAACGCTGTGAGTCACACCCCAGCCATGTGCCAGCAACAGTCCCATGCCCTTGGCATGACTGAGACCACTATGGTGTTTTGGAGTGACTTTGTGTGGTTACTGGCTCTGCTGCTCCAACCCCACATTTAATAAATCTCTCTGTGCCATGGGGCTCACAATGAAAGGATTTAATTCCCAACTTTCTGGGACATGGCGCCATTGCCAGGGTCTCTGCCTGGTGGTGACAAGGCCTCCCAGAGGGCTGGGCCAGATGGTGCTCAGGCTAAAGCCTGGCCTGTTTCCTCCCAGCTGGCATTTCTGTTTCTGGAGGGCTGGCATCACTATCAAGAGCCCAAGTGCCTGCCCAGGGCAGTACAATCTGAAGTTGTCACCCGCTGCTGTGATGTTGGAAGCTCACCACTTCCTCTTTCTAGCAGTATCACCTCTCAGTCCCAGCACAGGGAGATCAGAAGGACAAGATAGACAAGCAGGGATATTTCTTCTTCCAGCTGGGAAATTTTAGCACAGCTGCTTTAATGCCTCAAAAGTGCTTGAGAGAGAAGGGTTTCTGTTACAGAAATAAAGTCTATCAATAAAATACTTCATCAATCAGACCAGAAATAGCAATCTCATTCCTAAGTAATTCTGCTGTGGGATTGAAGCTGTTTCATAGAGAGCCAAGAGATGGTGAGGCACTCTGTGTGCTCCAGGAGGTCAGGGCTGTAATTCTGACCCCCTGGAATAGCTCCTTCCTGGCTTGAACCCAGCATGTTTTGGTGCCACAGCAATCCTGCTGTCCCAGCATCTGGGCAAGAAGGAAAATATCTCTGGCAATCTCATTTATGCCTCCACAGGGCACACAATAAAGATAAATGCATCCCAGTGGACCTTGTTATCATAACTGCACAACAAACTGCTGGTTTTGACTGCAGGAACCTGGATTTCCTCAATGTGAGCATTTACTGTACATGGGAACTGTATCCTTCGGCACACAATTATCTTTGCTTATGAGAGGGCTGGGACTGGAATAACCAGGGAAGGGAACAGGATTGAGATGCATTGTCCAAGCAGCAAGAAAATTCACACGGTGCTCAGGATAATGCTCCATGCCCCTCCCTGTGTAACATTTACCAACTACCCTTTTTTTAGATGCCATGCACATGCACAGTTAAATGTTCTTATGCAGACATTGCTCTGGAAATAGTTTGTGGCCCTATCCTGTCCTTTTTTACATTTACATTAACTCTTTAATTCATCAGGCAACAAATTAAAGATGAATTAATGTCCAAATCCGGGTGTTCCAGTTATTCAGTGAGCTCCATGCCTGGGCACATTTTAAAAATAAACTGGAGTCACCCTGCATTGCAAAGGGCTTTATCAGTTTGCTGGGGCAGGGCAGGAAGCACTCGTGAGTTCCCTTCCTTAGTGCTATGCTCTTGCAGACCACATGTGCCTTCCAAGCTTAAAAATAACATGGCCAGGGGCCAGGTGCCTTCTTCTTGCAGTCTTGACCAGGATGACATCACTGCTCTGCTCTGCTAGACCACTGTCCCTGCACATGAAATGTTTTACTATTACCACATTACTTCTAAGATGCGTAAGGCTGAAAGAAGTCAGCTTCTTTAGGATCTTCTTTCTCATGCCCAGCTGCCCATGGGCACACTGCTGCCACAGTTACCTGTCCCAAAGCTCTGCTAGCAGCAGGAGTTAGGCCAGACATCCCCGAGTCCATCACTGGCTGGCTCACTTGAATTCACTCCAGGTCACACTGACATTCTAGGATACCCCAGCTCATTTTGCAGGATTGGGTTAGGGAACTTGCATGCAACCTCTGCCCTCAGCAAACCCTACAGGCAACCTCTGGAAACTGGAAGTGACAAGATGGTCACATCATGTGGATTTGTGAGAGGACTATCTGTTTTCAGCCCAGAGCGAGTTCTGCTGGTCAAAACTGCCCTTTTGCTACTGTAGCTACTGACTCCAGAAAATGAAGCCAAACATTAACCTCAGTTAAGGTTTAAGGTTAATGGTGCTCAGTGACTGAAGTCAGTGGAGCCTGGCCTCAGCAGCAGCAAGAGTGGTACGGGCAGAGCATTCCCACATCTCTCAGACACAGCTTTCCTGGCTAATAAGAAAGACTCAACAATACAGGTGAAACCAGTAGCACTGCCTGCTATGGCGCTCCAGCATTCCCCATAACAAAGGCTGCTCTTCCCCCTTGCTTTTAACTCCAGCCCAAGCTATTTAAGCCGGATAAAAATATTTATGCCTGCTCAGGCTGAGGCAGCTTTTGTGTGGGGAAGAGGGAGAGAGTCCAAACCTTTCCAAACTGGAGACTAAGAAAGAGAAATGGCAATTTTTCAATCTATGTATCAAATTTAGCAACATTTCAAATATGGGGGAAAAAAATAAAAGGTGTTCGTAAATTTTTAAACAGCAAGTTCTCCAAGCAATCTGCAACCTTTTCTGAATTTCTCACCCTGACAGTTTTTTCCTTTAAAGTATAAACAACATCTGGACTCAGTAACAGGCTTACATCCTACCTACCTTCTGCAGAACCTCTTGTGGCAGTCCTGGGGCTCCAAAGACCCCCCAATGGGTGCCACAGTCTGCACCACAGGCAGGCCACTCCTGCCAGCAGCCAAAGCAGCCCTTGCCCTGCTCCCTGGGCCAGGTGAGAATGCAGAGACCCTCCCTTTCTTCTGTGGGCACGAAGCAGGGAAAGGTGGAGGAAGACCAAAGAAAGCTGCTTGAGAAAGGGAGAAGGGCCAGGGTATGTGAAATCTCACTATCTTGATGTAAAGCTGTCTCTGCTCACTGCCCAGCATGTGATGCTACTTGTTCAAACCTGCCTCTGGCACTAGAATTAGTTTCCTTCTGGGCTTTTCTGTGCCACTCACTCCTGCAGTGACTAGGGCCTTCACCGAGTTTAAGGTTAATGACCACTCTGCACAACCCTGGGAAGTGAGGGGGCAGACACCATCCCACCCTCCAGCTGGGAGTGAGCACTCAAGAGATAAAAACAGCTGATCACACTGCTGCTTGATTACAAACATCAGCTGCATCCTGCAGCACTTGGTATGTTCAAAGGGTCCACCAAGGGCACCTTCAGCCCTCCACCTTCAGCTCCCAGGCAGGTTAGCCTTCATCCTTTCAAATCTGAAGCTGCCTCCTCAGCTGGAGGATCCTGACCAGCACCAGAGCAGGTCCTGGATGATGCAGGAAGCCCCAAGAGAGGAAGGGGAAAGGTGATGCTGCTGTCATACAGTTCAGGTTGGTGCCATGAAGCCACAAGCAGAGGGAGGCCAGCTCTCACCCTAGCCCTTTGCTGCCAATTTAGTGATGTTTGGCTCACCGAGAGCACAGTTCCAGGTAGCACAGCATAAGGAAAGGGAAACAGCACAGGAAGAAGCCTTCACAGAGCCAGGCAGCAGCAGCTCCGCCTTCAGCTTCTTCTCCTCTTCACAGCATCACAGAGGTCATACAGGGTTTGTGTGGACCAGCCTGAGGCAGATGCTGCCCTGTGGCAATGTGTGCTCTCCCCCTTCCCAAGCCACCCTTTCACAGGGCATTTCCCGGCAGGAGCAGCAAAGTCCTTCATGGAGATGATAATGCTCAAAGTCATAACAACATCCTGTCCCTTCCAGCTAAATGTGCTTAATTTCTGACATCCCCAAGCCTTCCTCACACCCTTTTCCATAGCGGCTTCAGACCCTTTTGCCTCCTGCTCAACCTGGCAAAGGAAAGAAAGAGACAGCAGCTTGCAATCTGCCTCTGCAGGCTGCTCGTGTGCTCTGAGCCCAGATAACCCTCTACCTTCTCTGAAGACATGGGAAAATATTTCTCTTTCATTAACAGTGCCTTCCTTTACTCCAGAGTTCCTCATACTGCTTTATTTTTTCAGCCATTTTATTCCTCTAGATTTTGAATCACGGTAAGCAAAACATGCTCTGGCTGGTGTTCAGCAGTAAACCAGGTAGGAGAGAGCTGAAGCTTTGATTCTTAAATTGGAAAAACCCAAGTCAAGCCACTGAGTGCAGTTCAGTATTACACTGGAACACGCCAAGACATCACTTACAACACACTCGATTGTTTCCTGCAATCTGTCTGACACAAAAGGCAATGAATAGGTGGCTGCTACATTGTGTTTTGCTTTGGTAGGCTGCAAGAAAAGAGGCATTTCAAGTCGATGATAGAAAATACAGCTGGTTGGGAGGCCTTTTTCGTTGAAAGCTGCCAAATTTTTAAAACCAGAACTTTCATGGGAACAAATATGATTTCTGACTCTCTCATTGGGAAGATCCTTGAGGTTTGGAAAGGACTCTGCTACTTGTTTTGACTGAGATTAACACATCAAACCATCCACTAATCTGCAACTGGGACGTTCTTACTGGAGAGATGCGAACCTCAGTGTGAAGGGTTTCAGGCTCAGCTCAGCTGCACTTCCTCACCGTTGAGCTTCTGGGAGCTCTGTGATTCCTTCTCTTGCTGCACAACAGTAAACAAATTACCTTTCAACCTTTGAGTGTATAGTCTGAAAAAAGCTTCTGCTGCATTTACAGAGATCTAGGCAAGAATAAAAGTTTGCTGAAAGCGTTTAGTAATGCACCATATCCTTCTCCAACTTGCAAGTATCACTGCCACCTCTGCAGGTATTCAGATATGATCCAGCTGCCACTAAAATCAGGTTTTCTCTTAGTGGCGACTACAACCTCTGATTTGTAAGAAACTCACACAATGACAGGAAAATGGGCAATGCAGAGATGCAGGTCAGTATAACTGTTCCTGCCAAAAACCTGGACAGAGGCACTTCCTTAGACAACCCCATACCCACACAGCACAACGCAGCCAGGACAAGCTCTTGCTCTCCCATCTCCTGAGCACACAGTCAGCTGCAGAACACACAGCCCAGACAGGAAAACTAAGGGATAAAAATCCAATACAGAGCCTGAGCAGCACCAGCTTGTGCTTTCTTCCACTTGAACTTTCAGCTCCTATGAATTAAGCTGTGTGCAGGACGTCAGTGGGATGAGATGTCGACTGGGACAGAACAGTGCCAGCCACAGCAGCTCTAACTCATGTTCTGACCTGTTTTTTGAGCATTAAATTAGTGCTACAGACAAAGTACCGAATTCCAGCTGCCAGCACAATCTCAACTGGTTCAGCCCCGGCAGATGGGATTGGGCTCTGTCTTTGGCTCTCTACCAAAGCCACAAGTGGGGAAGAACCAAATGCACCAATACATGAGGTGCAGGGGCCTGGATGTTGACACTGGTAACACAGCCACGTTTAAAACCAGGACAAGCCAGCTGCCCTGCCCAGGACTACGGCAGTCGGGTATGGCACAGCAACGTCCTTCCAAACCATGCCTGGAAGCCACACCCCAGATTAGCTGCTTGGCCACAGCACAGCAGTTGGACAAGGCCAGTTGCCTGATAGCTATTGTTCTGCTGTTTGATTGAGAACGTTAGCCTTTCGTAATATCCGTGGACATCCTGTCCCAGGCCTGCTGCAGTGCCAACAGGGTCAGTCGCGCGGCCCGAGTCGGACATCCTGCCCAACAGGTCTGCTGTGGACTTTCGGAAACAATATTTTTCTCCTGGAGGTCACCAGAGCAGGTATTTCCAAGGAAATGCTGATGCTCATCCTGTGTACAGGACTAGATAGCTCTCCCTTCCCACGGGCAGGCAGATTCGGGGGGGATAAGCATGTGAAGGGCACTGACAGTGCTCTGGCGAGAGGAACGACACAGAATTCAAGTCCAGGATAAAATGGCCCCCCTTTATTAATGAACTAAATCTGTCTTTTTATAACTTGGTTCGCAATAGAGGAATGATATGATTGGTCCATTGATCAACCACCTACCAGTGTGATTGGCTGAACAGTATAACACCCATTTCCAAAATATTTCTTCCAGTGTACCAAAGCGATCTCCACAACAACCTGCACCTGTGAGATAGTTTACAAAATCTCAAACTGTTTCCCAGCTAGGCTGCGTGAGAATGGAGACTTTCACAGGTGGCTGTAGAAAGCTAGAAAATTTCTCTGCTAGCCTTTTAGTATCCACAGAGTAGACCAAACTTTTGTGGGTTTTGTTGGTTTTGGCTTTTTTTTTCTGTTTTTGTTTGGTTGGCTGGTTGGTTTTTTTTTTTGTTTAGGAGGAGAAAAGACACACACAAAGAAAAAACCCTTAACTTACCACCCTTACTGGCACCCTCTTCCTCTAACCCAACATGATGGGACCCTGGGCAATAGTTGATCATTCCCTTGCACACGCTTTCATCAGCACAGATGGACAAACACCCCTGCTGCTCCACCAAAAGCCTGATAGTGTCAACCACAATGTATGGAGCACTGTCACTGCACACAGGCTCTCTGGCCTCCACCTGGTGCTCACGCTGGGCCCCACTCTGGTTGTCACCCCTTCAGCCACACAACAGCTCCTTGCATGTGAGGAAGCCATGGCTCATGGATCTGGCCTGGCAGTCACCTCAGGGAGAGGTGGTGAGTACAGAAAGGGTTCAATTGCCAAGATGTTTGTTTAAATCTGCCTCCCTTTTCCCCACTTAATTCTCAGCAAGGCGGAAAAAACCCACACCACTGCTGTTAAATCAGGCAGTGGTTAATCTGGCTCTCCTCATCCTGTGGTAAGCATATGCATCCTTGTACATACAACTTAACTGTACACCCATTGGAAGGAATGCTTAGTTATTAAAAGAATTGGTGGAAACTTTCTAATAAAGTTGATTTCCCAGCAGGGACACAGCACTCCAGCACATCTAAAAAAGAGCACATGTGGATATTGACAGGGCTCAGACATGACTTGCAGTGTGATTACGTTTTACATGTGAAACTATGAAGTCCCATTTCAGTCATGAACCATGAGCATTAACGTATTACAGACAGCAGAAAGCACAATAGCTGCCAGACACTTCCACACCAAACAAAAACACAGCAAGAAGAAATTGTCATTGCAGGTTGGGAATTTGGCTGATCTGAGATCTACTCCATCACAGTCTCGACTCAGTGACAAAGCCACACTCACAGAGACCAGCAGGGCCAAATATGTGCTTAAACAGAACTCAAAAACGCTGGATGGGGTTGAAGGTTTGTGTGATATTGGACCATTGTTTTGCTAACTAGTCACTGCTGTTTGTATTCAAACAATAGGGGAAAAAACTGTATTTAAGAACTGGTTATTGTTGCCAAAACATCACCACAGAAATCAAAAGCAATGCTTTATTCCATTGCCTGAAATCCCAGCTTTTTTTTTTTTAAACACAATATAGTTCTTTAAATAAAGTAAAAAACAAAACACAACCCATCAGCCTGTGAAAGCCCCTGCAGGGATGGGTAGAGGGTGTGGAAGGAAGAGAGAACAAGAAGAGCACTTTTACTGCATTGCCCCATTTCCTTGCCTCTGACCAGGATGACTCCCTGATCTAAGCAGAGACACTGTGCATTGCACACAGACTCTGAGGAAGAATCAAACCCTGTTACTTCATTACCTAGTGACTCTAGAAAAGATCAGGAGAAACAACACAAATGCTTTGGGAAGCAGAAATCCCAGTCTTGGCTCACTTGCCATAAACCTAAAAACTGCCAAGACAGACGCATGCACACAAATATGTTGGCTGCAGAGTACTTCTGGCTAATCCCGCTCTTCAAAATGAGTTTGAATAAATAAAAAGCAGCAGAAGTCATACAAGAAAGTCATACAAGAAAACAAACTGCCCCACTTCCATACAACATTTCCATGAAGCTTATCCTTTCAGCACTCATGGCCATCAACCCAGAGCCATTTTCACCCAAGGGAATGAATCGGCCTATTGCCACATGCACCCATATTTAATAATTTGCATGTGCTCTCTGCTCAGTCCCCTCTTCTTACCAAGAAAACAAAACATCTCTAAGCTCTTTGTTTCCCTGAAGAATTTGCAAACTGAACGCTGGGAAGAAAAACTAAAAGATCCAAGGGGAAAGGAGTGATGTAACCTGCAGGGCTGCAGCAGAAGTTTCAAACACACATACTAAGATTGTGAAGCCACGTGGTTTTCATTTGGGATGTTGGGGTGAGCACATACGGTTGCTTTCTTTATACCATAAGCACAACAAAGGAAGGCTTTGTTTGAAAGCCAAGGGACAGCCTCTCGGCTCACTTAAAGGCTAAGTTACAACGTAATGGGAACTGTGACTCATAGCTGTGGGGCCCCTGCTCACGGGCACAAAAACCCCTCTGCTGCAGCAGGCAAGGAGCTTGGCAAGGAACAAAGCCTCCACCTCCACATGGGAGACCCAAAGCATCCAAGACTAGTAGCAAATACAAGGCTGAGCTGAGAGCACGTGTTGTGGATGACTTAGCACACAAATACCTCCCTTTCAGTCGACATTTCTTCCTGTAACTCCCTCAGAGTGTGAGATCATAACCCTGCACCTATTCCAAGAGCACGATGCAGCTATGAGTCAACAGGAAGGTGGGATAAACATCATCCAAGCACCTTCAGACCATCTTTTGTCTTTGGCTGCAGAAGAGCATTGCCATGGTTCTTAGACTGAGCATAGCCATCTCACTAGGTGGGACCACACTAGAGCTCTGTCCTTAAGTCACCTACTGTGCCAGATAATTTGTGCCATTTTGTGTTACAGGAGGGGAGGGTCAACTGGTGGATTCCAGCTACTCAAAATAAAGACATACCTTCCATCCTTGCCCCCACAAGACTGGAAGATAAGGGTAATTTTTAATTACCATGAGTTGCAATCTGCAGTGCAGAGGTGTCTGTGCTGCTGAAACTTCAAGTATTTTCCCTCACATTTCTAACAGCCCCAAGGTATTTGGTTGCTAAATCCCCAGAGGCCTTTAGAAATCAAACTCTCCTCCGAAACCAGTGGCAGTAAGGTACCTGAACATCCAGGAGGAAATAGATCAGGATCGAAGCATTCTGGATGCAGATATGGAAGATCAAGCTCCTCTGGGAAGCACTATAGTGTGAATATCAAGTGTGACATTTTAAGTTTGAGAACATCTCCTCAGCTCCACCTCTGGTATGTGTTAACACTCTACAAGAGCTTAAAAAATAGGAGAAAAAGGAGGTCTGAAAAAGCAATACAGTTTCTTCCCTCTGCCTACACGCACGGCTTACACTGTGCCTGGATGATTTCTGGCAAGTCTCTGTTTACTTTTTTCTGAAAAACTTCCAGCAAATCTCTGCTTCTCAAGGCAGTCTAGACTACTTCTTAGCTGCCCCTACCTGCAGGAAAATCTCCTTACCACTGCATGTGCTTTCTCCAAGCAAGCTGTATGGATCCCTGCTGGGATCCTGGCACAGGCAGGTGGTATCTTGTCTTAGGGAGCTGCTTCACCTCCTTGCAGACAGTGTGGGAACCATTTGGTCCCACTCCTCATCAGGTGCTCACCACTCATCACCAAACCCTCTGCAATTTGGAAGAGCTGAAAGCAAGGCATTCTGAAGCCAATTCACATTGTTTTTATTTGGGTTTGACCACAAACTCTTCCTTTTCAACTGATGGCACCCACCATCCCTGGAGGCAACCCATGAAAAGATGAGTTGGTGACACAGGTGGCTCAGCTGACACCTTATAACTCATGTCCCTTTTCCTGCTCAGGGCACAAGAACCTTCTCTATGTGCTCTTCCCCTGGTTTCAAAAGTGAGGGAACAGTAAGTTTTCCTTTGCCAGGCAACCAGCATAACCCTATGAGTTGGAGACTGTGCCTAACAGGGCTTAAATTCTGCAACAGTTGGCTGCAATGGTCCTCATGCTTGCCAACACCATGCTTGGTTTTCCTGAGCCACATACATGGCAGTGGGATGCACCAGACGTTTTCCCTATAAATGCTGAAAAAGCATCTCTGCCTTGAGGCAAATACTGCTGATACAAATAATGTGCTAGATCAGCCAGAAAAACCTGACTCTGGAGGAGGGATAATAATGAAAGATGGTGAATGGAAAGGAAAAAGAGAAAGAGCTTCATTTACACACAGGAGAATGGCAGTGGGCCAGCTCTCACAGCTTTGATCAGGGCTGGCTGGAGGAGCATGCCAGGGAACTCTGTGAGCTGAGCTTTGCTAGAGCAGAGCAGCTGTTTGAACTCTGTCATGGGAAAAAGGGGACAGACACCACCCAACACAGATCCAGAATAAATAAGTAAAAAAAAAAAAAAAATCACGTGGAAAGCATGAACTAACAGGTACTCAGAGCTGTAGCAGGACATTGTGGCAGCCAGGACTGCTGCTCTGGCAGTTCCCTCTGTCATCAGCTCTGGTTCTTGCCTTCCCACCACTGTTACCCACAGAGCCTCCTGTCACACGCAGAGCAGCGCTGCCAGACATCTTGGTTTCACCCAGCAGCTCTCCTTTCAGCATGTTTTTAGAGGTTTTCATACAAACGTGAAAACTCTACACATCGCTGGCTTGTGAAAACAGTTTCCCTTTGTCTGCCGCTGCTGTCACCCTTGATCATCTGGAAGTTGTCCAGGCACTCCCAGGCATTTCTCTCCCTCTAACACTTAGAAGAGGGGAATTCCAGTACTTTCCCAGTCTGGGTAAGGTACTTCTGGCAAGTTCTCCTGCACAGCAGAAAATGCATCAGTAGCTGATGTCAGCAAAGCTTTGGACCCTTTCTTCTGCCATCACTCTCTGACTAGATCCCAACTGTACCAAGCAGTCAAATAAAAACAAGTTTATATTGAAAGTCCAGAAGAGAGAGGCTTTTAACACTGATCTTCCACGCTGAAGCCATTTCCAGATTAAACCTTCACAACATTGCTACTTTTGCTTTGCAAGAAGCTGTCTCCCTCACTGCTGGGACCATTTCTAAAATATGAGCCACACCAATTTCCTTTCAGCATTTCTGCTGCAAGGCTCAAGATCTCCTAGTGAGAGCCCATCAAGAAACTTTTTAAAATCCCATCAAATCTGGAAGAAGAATGACCCCTGGAGCACTTACCTGCTACACAGCTTTGCAGGTGCTCATTAAACTTCACATTACTACCATCACTGTGATGCAGAGAAGACTAAATTCAGTCACCCGCCACTGAAGCACAGCCAGGAAGTCTGCAAAACACAAAGAGAATGAATGAGGAAGTGAAGGCAGAAGATGGGTACATAATGCAGTTATCTAAATTAGGGATTGATTAAAAGAGAGATTAACTCATATGCCCTTACCTAATAAAATTATCATAAAAGCTCAAGAGACCAGAAATAATCAGTTTGAAGTGATCAGGGAAGAGTTAAAATGCTGCTTCTCCCATGGGAAAGTGTGCAGATCACACCGTGGGTCTCTCAGCCTTGCAGACCTGTCAGCAAGCAAGGACCTCCTCCTCTGACTCCATCCTCACCCACCAGCACTCTCCTTTTAAAATGGATTAGGGTCAAATGAGCAGCTGCATAAATGCAAGGACTGGGACAGTTTTGTCTGGGATTAGTTTGTCTAGAAAAGCATCTAGCTACTGTAAGCAGCTTGTAAGGTAGAAATACTTGCTCGGGGAGTTGGGTTTAGAGAGCTAATGGGAGAAACAGAAAACACAGAAGAGGCAGGAAGCAAGCGTAAGAGCACAGGAAGATGTGAAACACAGAACCACAAAAGATAAACTACAATATTTTAGGATAGAGAAGTGAAGAAATTTTATATGCAACAGGAAACAAAGTCCCCCAACCAGAAGCAGGAGAGGACTCAACAAGCTGGTTGCAGGCAGACAACAGAGACATTACCCAGCTGTGCACAAATGGGCTGGGGAGGAGGAATGCACCACCCTCATTTCCAGCTACCACCACTTCAAACCTTCCCACTGTCTTCATCCAAAGCCTGATGAAATGATCAGTGTGGGCTGAGCTGGGCTTTACAGTAGGGCTCAGGCTCCAGGGCTCAGCATTAGGTTGACACATGCCTTGCTCTCTTGAACTCCTTCAATTCACCTCCCTCCTCCCACGTACCTGCTTTGACCAGACTGTGTGTACAGTTTCACTTCTCTGTGGAATTTCCACTGTGAGGCCAGATGGAGCAAATGGGCTCTGCTCAGCCCTCCCATCTTGCAGGGCTGCTGGTGCCTCTGCTCAACCTTTGCCACAACACCACCACCAGCAGTACATTGTGCTGAACACAGGAGAAAGACACCCCAAACCTCAACGGTCTGGATCTGCACTGTAATATCCCAGTGGATATTTGTAAGCCCTGAGGGCCTGCAGTGTCTGGTCTCATGGTGGCTCAGGGCCAGTGAGGTAGAGCAGGTGCATCTGCTTGGAGGAAAGGAGCTATTAAATGCTGTGCAGGAACTGTTGCTTTGGGACTTACAATTCACTTGTTAAGATAATTTTCAAATCTCAGAAGAGAGAGCTTAAGTTAGGGTCTCCCTCAACTATGTGCATAGATGTTGGAGAGACCTTGACTGAACCTTATAGGTACTGGAAGGCCACAATGATGTCTCTTCTAGAACCTCCAGGCTGAACAACTCTCTCAGCCTGTCTTCATAGGAGAGGTGCTCCAGCCCTCTGATCATCTTTGTGGCCTCCTTTGCACCTGCTCCAAGAGTTCCATGTCCTTCCTGTGCTGGGAACCCCAGAGATGGATGCAACACTGCAGATGGAGTCTCAGCAGAGTGGAGTAGAGGGGCAGAATTCCCTCCCTTGACCTGCTGGCCATGCTGCTTTGGAAGCAGCCCAGGACACGGCTGGCTTTCTGGGCTGTGGGCACACATTGCTGGGTCAGTCCAGCTTTTCATTCAGAGAGACCCCAAGTCATTCTCCACAGGGCTGCCCTCAATGAGTTCTCCCAGTCTGTCCTCATATCTGGAGTTGCCCCAAATCAGGTGCAGCATCTTGCACTTGGCCTTGTTGAACTTCATGAGATTCTTGTGGGCCCACCTCTCAAGCTTGTCCAGGTCTCCATGGATGCCATCCATTCCCTCTGTTGTGCCAACAGCACCGCTCAGCTGGGTGTCATCTGCAAAGCTGCTGAGGGTGCACTTGATCTCACTATGCCACTGATAAAGGTATTAAAGAGCACCAGTCCCCAAGGGACACAACTGGCTCTCGCCTGGACAGAGAGCCAATGACCACAACTCTCTGGATGTGTCCATCCAGTCAAATCCTTATCCACTGAACAGTCACCCCTTCCAATTCATTTCTCTCGAATTTGGAGATGAGGGTATCGTGTGGAATCATGTCAAAGGTCTTACAGAAGTCTAGGTAAATTAAATCAGTCTGTCTTCCCTTGCCAAACATTGCAGTCACTCCACCATAGAAGGCCACCAGCTTGGTCAGGAATGATTTGCCCTCAGTGAAACCATGCTGGCTACCTCGAATCACCTCTTTGTCTTACATAAGCCTTCTTAATACTGCTTCCACGAGGAAGTCTGAACAACTGAGTTTGTTTTGAGTCAGCCCTACACAAGAGCCTCCCCTCCTTGACAGAAATAAAAGCTGTCCCTGCTCCAGCGAAGCTCAGCAGCTTATCTGGCCTTCAGGTCATGGCAATAAAACCTGTTTTGCTGCTGGTCAAGGTTGGCTCAGCCAACTTTGCACGGCCCATGTGTGTGTGTAAGTATAAACAAGCTAAAAAAAGAGCCCTGCTGCAGCTACACCCCAGGCCAGCTCTCCATCCCTCAAGCTGCCTGAAGGTTGGCTACCTGCCTCCCTGCCTGCTCCAAGGAGTGAGTGGGCAGAAGGTTTTGCTTACACAGCTGAGCCCACATCCCTGCAAAACCTGGAATTCATGGTTGGGCACATGACGATGCTACCCAGTGCACACCCTGGCCACGCTCTCTCCCTCTAGCCTGGAAACCAGAGTCTCTACCTCTCTCCGCCACCCAACAATTACAAGTGCCGATGGAAAATATGCTGCCTGGCAGCAAACCTGCTTTTTCCCCAGTATAAATGGATTGTAATAACACTTGGGAGAGAAAAAGCTGGCCCACCCAACAGTCCATTTTAAAGGGGATCTAAAGGAACAAGCCAGAAGCTTTTTTCAGCTTCCTTTTCCATTGCACCACTGCTATGGATTGCAATTGCAATTCTGCAGAGCAGAGTGAGCAGGACAGGACAGGACAGCACAGGATAGCAGGGACACTCATGCAGGCTCTTCATGGAGTTCATATACCTGTGTTAATTCATTTGCAGGCAAGCTCCAAGATACTGAAACCACAGTCAGCAAGTAGACAGTTGCAAAAGCCAGACTAAAATTGTCCTTTGGAAAACCATACAGTTTTTCTTGAAAAACAAACTCAGAAATTAGTGAGATCAGCTTGTGAAACACCAGTGTTAGTTTTCTGTGGATCAGATTCCTTTCCAGTGTTAGTCATTGCCATGCAAGAAGAATCATAAGCATTGGCATCCCTCTGAGACATCATGCAGAGACACACAAGAGCCCTTACTGCCATGGATAGCACCAACAAAAAACCAAAAGGGGAGCAGGACATGCAGCTTTTGGTTACCCTAGTCATCACATGGCCCAAAACAATTACTCAAGAAAACCAAGTTCCTCAGTCCCTGACCAGGGATATTTAGCCTGACTTGAGGCAGGGAAGGTAGTGTAAAAAAAAAAAAAAAAGAAAAAGAAAAAATGTGTTCTTAGTATATAGTAATGCTCCAAGCAACAAGGAGAGGAAGAGAGCTAGGTGGGGAGGGGCACCACCTGAGCTCTTGATAAACAAGTTCAATGCCTTCGGTGTGCACAGGTTGCTTCTTCCTTGCAGATGCCCCTGGTGTGAACACAGATCACTGAGTCTCGTACACCCAAGTCATGCAAGCAAAAAATAGTGTCATCTAGAGCTGGGAGTCAAGAAACCCTCAGGGCTGGTCCCAGGACTCACACTGGTTCTCTGAATTTGGGAAATCAATTCACGTCTCTCCACATCTGTGGCAAGCACACTAAATATGTGCAGTTCCCACGTGAGAGCAGCATGAAGCATCTATTGTGCTGAAAACGAGGCTGAAGAGAAGGCTTGAAGTTTCTATTCCTAATTTCTATGCTCTACTTTTCTTTGAGGACTGAGAGAACCGCGTTCACTTATACTAAGGAAAATCTGATTTTAAAAGCAGATGCCTATGAAGGTAGCCAGAATCACTTTAGTCAGAGTTGCAGAAGAGCATTACCATCATCACCAAACCAAACTAAAAAACCTCACACAACACAATAGCGGCTCTCCTGTCCATGAGCTGCTTTCATGGCAGCTCAGATCCTTGCCTGGCAGCTCATGGCAAACACTTGCACCTGAAGGAGATGCACTGAGTATGGGTGAGGCCTACAGCACTCATTAAAAACATATTAATAGTAATGTTTGCTTAGAGACACTGCTCATCTTGCCTGACCACGTAAGAGATGCCAATAGCAACATGTCCTATTTTCCTGAAGGATTTTAGCATGGCAGTTCCCAAAAGAACTGTTTCAGTGGGAGACTGCCAAGCTGAAGATGCCAAGGCCACTAAGGCTCATGTTCTGCACGTCAGTTTTACAGACCACTGACTTCCAGTATCACAGTCCTGGCTCACTCTGGTTTGAGCTACAAATACCTGCTGGCCACCATAAAAAACATGCCCACACACATGAAGAGCAGCTCTACTGAAAATACCCCTTCTTCAGCTCCACTGAAAACTTCCCTCCTCCTCTCTGTACTCGTTAGTGAGATGATGTGTATCTCAGAAGAAAGACAAGGAAGTTTTAAGCCCAAGCCGTGTAACACCGAACGTGCAGCAAAGCTCAGTGATGCATTTTCCACGGACTGTACATGTCGGAGGTCAGCGCTGGCCCCAGGACAGCGGGGCTGTGGCACCAGCAAAGGGCGATGGCCGAGAGCTCTCTGATCACACGGCTCGCTCCCG
>NW_008236478.1:9433359-9441248 GCF_000691975.1 Corvus brachyrhynchos
GGACGGAGAGGAAATGCGCTCATCTCGCTTCTCGGATGTATGCTGACCTCCTGGTGGTCGTGCCTGAAAGTCCGGAAAGCACTTGAAACACGTAACCTCGCGTACTGTTCTTATCAAAGCAAAGGAGTAGATCTCGGAGGTGCTCACCCATTTTCGTAATCAAAGCTGGCACAAGGAAAAAGTTGTGGAGCTGCTAACATCCTTCCGAGGCCCAGAAGTGGTACCAGTTTCTTTAGAATCGTAGCATATCCTGAGTTGGAACGGACCCACACGGTCAGGTCCTGGCCGTGCACAGGACAACCCCACCATGTACCTGACAGTGTTGTCCAAATGCTTGGTCCTTGTAGGGATGTGGGAACTGAGGCACAGCAAGTGTTAGCTAATGATCAAGGCCACAGTAAAGGATTTTTGAAAGTTTTCCAACACTACCCTCACTCTCGAGTTAAAGGCCATCTTGTATTTCTCACAGAAATAAGTTTTCTCAACAACTGTCACTTTCACAGGAAGATTAAGGGCATGAACATAGTAACATCTATGTGATTTAGGGAACTATATTGTACCTCTCCTCTTTCCACAGCATTGCAACAACGGGTTTATATTACTACTGCTCTGGCATGTTGCATGTTCTCCACCACCACTGCTTTGATTTTTTTTTTTTAAGCTCAGATGGTGAACATGTGCGGTGGTGGGAGACAATCTGCGTTTTATGTTGCACTAAGACTTTGTGCTATCAGGGGGACACCAGGCAAATGTGGTGGCACAGATTTGTTCTGAGGCTGGCTAGCTTATAAGTGATAACTGGGACTGTTAAATCATCCTATTCTTTGTATTTCCTGAAGTGCTTGTCGAATTAAGTAACAGTTTAAGTGTTATTCAAAGGGTTTGTGTTTGTAAATTTGGGTATACAGCTATTATTTCCTCAGTGTCTGAATCAAATTTATTCAGTTTTATTAGTAACCTGGATGTTATTAGCACATTCCTTCCTCATATGCCCTAATCTATGGAAATATCTCTAGCAAGAGCAGTACTGGAATCTCCCTGCTTCTCTGCTGCAGGATCCAGCCTGTCTGGTGCATTGTTTATTTCCCCTGGGAACTTCACAGCAGCTGGAGGAGAGAAAGCAGCTCCTTTGCCAGGATCACAGCTATTCATCACCTAAGCCAGAGGAAAATGTCTATTAAATATCACCCACATAAAGCCCAATAAGGTAGTAATTACTGATTCTGAATGTGTATCTATATGGATATACACAGTGGACAATACAAATCACTATAGTTTACAGTGGCTATGATTTGTATGTATCTGCAAAATTTCTCTGGGATACAGGGAAAGACCTGAACATTTTTCACAGGAAGGCTCACATCTCAACAGATTATATTACATATCCACCATCCTAGATTCAGGATCTACTTTCTGTGCCACCTAGGATAGTATAAAATTATGATAACAATACAATACATGTAAATGGAAAACTCAAACCAAGACACATTCATTTGATTTGTGTTAGGGTGTTTTTGATGCAACTCAGCAGTCTGAAAGAGGGAAAGCTAGAAGCACATATCCTGATAACTCTAGGACATGATTCATTGTTTGAGTATTGCTGCACTGCAGAAGGCTTGAGATCATTATCTTGCTAAAGGTAGTAATTTATTTGATAATGAACCAAGCTCCGCTAACCTTACTCACATGCTGTGCAGGACCTGAAGCTGCAAGCAGTGGAGTAACAGTACCATAGTTCTTCACACACTGGGACTTACCCTGTGGCACTGTGACATGGCTACTACTGCAGCAGAAATTAGATATAATAATATTATTTCTAAAATGGACTCTTAAGATGCCATCAGCAGGGGCAGGACAAAAGCAAGATTTGGGCTGAGACTCAAATTTTAGATACCTTTCTCAGCTGCCTTCAGACATGTTAGAAGATTGAGAACTTATTCTTTCCACTAGTATTTCTAATTCATTACAAAACCATCGATAGTTCTGTAAACTCTTAGAAACGGTAAATAAAAAAATTGAAGAATACAGGAGACAACTGCCAGCCTGGAGTGCACAGAGGGATTACACTAACACTTCACACAGAGAAAGCAGGAGTGATAATCTTAGACTTGTCAGGCCTTGCTGGGGCCCAGCCTTGTGTAAGCCTGACGGAGACTGCAGCAGGACAGTGCTTTAACAGGCACACCAGAAGCAGATCAAGGGGAGAAGGGAGTGGGGTACTCCTACCCATGGATGTTCCACACCTCCTGGCTATCATGCAAGGACATGTGCAGGGAGACGGGATCACCTCCTCACAGTTCACTATATGGTGTCCTCATCTACCTCCTTACACCTGACCTTATAAACATCTTAAATCTCAGTGATTTCTCCAGTCTTTTCTGGGTATTAAGATTTTTTTCTAAAAGCCTCTTCCTGCCAGAGGAGTCAGGTGTCAAATAGTGAAAGATGCCAGACAAATTTTTTCATGTAAGGAAAGACTTGGTGGTTGAGAATAAAAAGGCTGAAGAATACAATGTGAGGGGAAGAGGAGTATGATATTAAGGCCTGGATTCTGCTGCTGGAACCAAAAGGCTGTTGGAAAGCTAATGAGCTCACAATGACTCTATGTATTTGAAGCTCATCTTTAAATAGACCCAAATGTTCCTGATTGGGAAGACAGCCATGGGTCAGAACTGGTAGGCAGGTAATGGGAATAATTGATTGAAGAAACCTAAGAGCTCTGCAGGGCCAAGTGTATTTATGTTACCTTGTAGGCTTTCCTTTATAGCCTCTCCAGTGATTAATGATGCTGGGCAACCAGGACAGGCAGGGTGACTTCTATCGGACCATTCCTTCACATATACAGGAAGAAAAGTTCCCCCATCTCATTCTCTAAAGCTGAAGGCCAGATTTGTAGCATAAACCATAACACTGGTGATGGTAAGAGCCCACAGTGGGCAGTGATGGTGAGGGGGATCTGCAGAGCATTGCTTTCATCCAGCAGTCTTGGAGAATCCCTGTGTTTGGCTTGGAGAAGGGTAAAAGAGAGGAATTTTCTAACAAGCATGGCAGGCCACAGTAATCCCAGTTGCATAACTGGGAGGAAAAACTGGGATGGAAATCGGTTCTGCAGTTTCAAACCATACTGGGGAATAGCAAGTTCAACTTAGCTTCAGGATTATTGAATTAATTTTAGTTACTTTCCATAACTCTCATCTATTTTATTTTTTATGTAGAGCATGTAATTGTACATTACACACAGACCACTTGGCAGCTCTAGCTTCTCAGAACTAACCAAGCCCTTTATCTGGGTGTTTCTATTAATTGAAACATTGCCATGATTTAACTTCTTATGAAAATGGTAATGTTTCCTCTCTTGAGATCATTGGCTCAAGTCTAGTGCCAAACATGATCAAAGGTTACTGTTATTTGAGATCTGTTGCATCATCTTTATGAACAAAGTAGAAAGTCTCAATCCAATTTAAACTGAAAAACCGTTCTTGATATAAAACTATCATTAAGTTTGAAAAGAACAGGCAGAGAGGACATTAAAAAAGAATATAGTAAAAATATCAATTATATAATTAAGTAATTGAGAACCATATAGCATTTCCTTGTCACTGGAGAAAAAGGAGCACTTGCAGTAAGCTCTTGTTCCTTTTAATACTGCAAGACTGGTGCAACTCTGAGAAGGCAATCTGGTTTCCAGGGTACGTCCCAGGATGTCAGCTCAGTGACAGTGCCTGAAGCATCTCAGCTCTTTGAGGCCATGAGGCTCTGCTGCATTTCCATACCACTGGGAAAATTACAAGACTTGCAGTTAGATTAGGTAATACTCATGTGATACATTTGTAATATATATCAAACAATAATTTAATATTAGCAAATCGGTAGATAAATTTTGCTTTCCTTAGTGGTAATTTTCCATTGATGATGTTATCTGAGTAAACGGGGCAATCCCGAATTCAAACGTAGAGCTCATGCATGAGCACGCGTTCACTCCAGCATTAGATCCCCGTGTATTATGGGATGTTTGTAAGCCGGGTCTGGGCTGGAGCGCGGTGCGGGTCGGTTCGGCAGACACGGCCGCGGTGCGGTGCTGCCGCCTCCCGACACCTCCTGACAGCAGCGGGACTGGGAGGAATCACTTCAACCCCCGCGCTTTCCTTTATCAGTTCATCCGATCCTTACCGACCAAAGGCCACAAGGTTCCTTTTACACTTTCCAGAAGACACGTACTGTCATGGTCCCTGCCCCAAATGGCTTACATACTCCTGGGTCATCTTATGATGAGATCTTATTTTATTATTTATATCTCTGCAGTTGCCCATAAATCCTTACATTCAGAAAGTAATGGCTTATCATTTTCATGCCACTACAGTTTAAAACATGCCTTCAATAACTGCACAATGGTTGTGACCTCAAATAAATCAGTGAGCAAACACTTCTTCTCTAATAACCCTTTCTGCATGCACACCAACACACCCTGCTGATGCAAAATTCACTTTTATGCAGCTGGTGAGACAGGTGATTCTGCTTATTTACCATAAAGTACATGTGTCTCTTGAACAAAGTCAGACATTCAGGGAAATAAATAACAATCATTTCAATGAACTGAAACTTTCTAGGTCTGGCTTGTCCTTGCTCTTAGTGGAGATTTATTTGTTTTTATTTAAGGTAATTTTTTTTTGCTTCTGTGGCCATTGGAGTTTTTTGCTCTTACTAGCAGAAAGGTTTTTGCAGAGCTGGGGACATACACTCATCTTAAAAGGGAGAGTCAAACAGTGATCCCACTTGAAGTGCTCCACCTTGTCCAGAGGTTCTGTCTCTGACATGAGTGCATCATTTATAGCCATGACAGACACAGCACCACTGCAGGATGGCAGATGTGGTTATTTACAGCTCACTGATGAATCTCAAGTACAGGGAATTTTAAGTGGCTGGTCCTGAGCTAAAGTAAATTCTTGGTAAGGTCAGAAACCTGGGTGTCCTCTTGAGTGTCAGTGCAGCTCCTTGTTTATGAAGCTGTTGAGGCATTCGCTTGCTGTTTAATATAATTTGTTGCAGAATTAATTCAACGTGAATGAGTCTTGTCACAGATTTGTGTCCTGGTTGAACTTATTTGCTACAAGTTGTGATGTTTTAAGTTGTGATTTTTTTGTAAAAATATGGGCTTTTGCATGAGGTATCACGGACTCTGAACACTCACCCCACTCTGTCTGCACTATAGTTAGAGGTGCAGCTACCACAAGGCTGAACTTGCAGAATTTGAATGAATTTAGCTCAAATGGAAGTTGTCATGAAGACCAGTCTATACAGTCACCCTTACATGGTCTCAGAGGACACAGGTCACCAGGAGTTTGAAAAACGTAAGAGTAGAATCATAGAATAGTTTGGGTTGGGAGGGGCCTTTAAAGGTCTTCTAGTCCAACCCTGTGCAGTGAACAGGGACATTTTCAACCAGACCAGGAAGCTCATGGGAATGTCTTAATAAATCAGTACAGTTTTTGGACACATTTATGCTGTTACCTTCAAGCACAAACATGTGCCTGAAGCACAAAGGTGACTACCTCCCTTCATGAGTTTCCACTCCTGTTTTGCTTTTAAAGATTTAAGAAACAGTATAATAAAATCAAAGCTATATATTTGAGATGTAAATTTAAGGGTTTTTTTTTTTGTTCATCATATAATACTATTTTTTAAAATTCTGAGCATGTCCCCTTCCTCCAGCAGTATTTTGCTCACAAAATTAAAATCATACCATTTGATATTTCATTACATGTGCAGTTGTTTTATTTTAAAGGTCTAGAAGTTTGGTCCTCTTGAGACTGAAATCCTAGAATCAAGGAATTTATCATAATCATCTTCATGGTAATTTTATTATGTAAGAAACATCAGTACAAAAGAAAATGAGGAAAAAGAGGAGTGCAAAACTTAGAAAAGGAACTTTATTGATTTTTTTCATTAAAAGTTTATACTGAAATGATTGAATGTTTCAGTGTAAAGGGTTTTGTAAATTAAGTCATACATAAAAAGAATACATTATAAAATGCTTATTATTCTCCCGTTCTAATGGTAAAATCAGAGCATTTGAAAGCATCTATTTGAAACTGCCTATTTTGCCACGTTATCAGTAAAATGAACTGCTACAATTCAGGCTTCATTAAACCAGCAAGAGAAAAAGTTTTCCATCATCATTATTTGTTTCAAGTGGTACTCTAAGGTGGTAACCAACATCCATGCTGCTAGGGAGTGTATACATGGTACAGTACACTCCCTGCCCTGAAAAGCTATCAGATGGAACAATTGTGTGCACCTAGATAAGAGAGATAAACCCCACCATTTCAGGGCTTAGCTGGGAGTGAACAGCAGCAGCTGATTCTTGAGCACAACTCTGAAGTGCAGCTGCTGTCCTGCCTTCCCTTTTCCTGCACCATGGATTGTGCCAAACCATCCACTATTAAAAATGCCCTAGGGTATATTACCATGTCCTGCAGCCGTAGGGAGGAGGAGAGAAGATCCAGCAGGCAGGAACTGTGCAGCAAGATTGATCTCTTTAATTATCTTACAAACTCTTCTATAGACTTTTTTCTTCACAGTCTAATTGGACAAAGTATCAGTCACCCCTTGGGGTGATTGGCTAAAATCCTAAAACATCCATTGTCAAAATATTTTTCTACTGTACTATAAACAAGACTTTTCAAGGTTGCAGGTGTTTCATTGCTTACAGAACTCTGCTACTATCTCTGTGAAAGAGAGAAGTCTCTCACGGACTTAGAAAATAGCAAGAAAATCCTTGCTAGCAGCATTTTTGTATCCAAAATCCATGGACAGGCTACTGTGAATAGTTGAGTACAATGACATGGCAGAAGTCAGGATCCAAATGCCATTTGGCATGTAGTGACATGACAAGGGGAAATGGCCTTAAGCTGAAGGACGGTAGGTTTAGATCAGATGTTAGAAAGAAATTCTTTACTGTGAGAGTGGTGAGGCACTGGCACAGGTTGCCCAGGCAATCTGTGGATGCCTCATCCCTGGAAATGTTCCATCCCAGGCTGGATGGAGCTCTGAGAACCTGGTCTAGTGGAAGGTGTCCCTGCCCATGGCAGGGGGTTGGAATGAGATGATCTTTAAGGTCCCTTCCAACCCAATGTATTCCGTGGTTCTATGATTTATGCCCTCAAACTGCACAAATCCCTGTTAACTGTCTTCCTGTCTTCCAAAGGACTGTGCCTTGAGTGGACTCAGTAAAGAAACACAAGAAGCTACTGGAAAGGGTCCAGCAGAGGCCACGAAGATGGTGATGGGTCTGGAGCATCTCTTGTATGATGAGAGATTGCAGGAGCTGGGCCTGTTCAGTCTGGAGAAGACTGAGAGGAGATCTCATCAAGGCATATAAATGTCTCAAAGGCAGGTGTTGAGAGGATGGTGCGAGGCTCTTTTCAGTGGTGCCCAGTGACAGGATGAGGAGCAATGGCCATAAACTAAACCACAAGACGTTCACTTCAACATGAGGAAGAAATTTTTTCCATAGAGGGTGGCAAAGCACTGGAAGAGGCTGCCCTGGGAGGTCGTGAGTCTGGCCTCTGTGGAGACATTCAAAACCCACCTGGACACATTCTGTGTCACCTGCTCCAGGTGACCCTGCCTCGGCAGGGCGGTTGGACTGGATGATCACCAGAGGTCCGTCCAACCCTAACAATTCTGTGATCGAGCTGGCCCACCCTGCCGGCCGCCCTCAGCTGCTCTGCTCAGGGAGCCTTCTGGGTCACAGGGGAAACAGTCCTCGGTGTCCTTGGTTAAAACCCCCGACGGCCGAACTTCAGCAGCAAGACAGACACACAGTTTTTAGAAGACAAGTCACCCTTCGGCAGCGAGGGGACCACGGCCATGTACGCGCTCGCCGCGAG